>NW_017278207.1:1492391-1520690 GCF_001594065.2 Cyphomyrmex costatus
TTTTTTTTTTTTTTTTTGTAACTAGAACGTTAGAGCGACGGAAAATCAGCGATTCGTGCAATTTCCGAGAGCGTGAACGTGCTGTCATATAACGCAGAATAGCGGACTGATTAAAAATAGGGCAGCTGTCAAAATGACTCGAAACTTAGAAAAAGTACAATCGGAAATTACTCTGTCGGGCCGATATGTCGAGCCGATAGCAAAAGTTTTATCGAACTATGTATGTACATCGATTTTTCTTCCAAGATTGCGTTTGTGTGAATACGTGCGAGTTGCAAAAACCGTCTGTATGATTTTAGTTGCTAGAACGTTATATTTAACGACAGCTGACGTACACATCGTTTAGATGCTTAATTTACCGTTTATCCAATATGTATACTTATGTCGAAGCTATATAAAATCCTATATGAAGTGCTAATTGATTGCAAGTTGTTATATATAGTGTTAGATAGCGTGTGTTTGCCTATCATATCACTATGTAAAAACGCTACCATAAGGTACTCGATACTTATCTATAATACATGTATTAAATCTTTTTAATAACGGTGACTATTAATGTTATCGTTGGAAAATTCTCATCTCGCTGTCGCGATTGCCCCCGATTGATACTACATGATACGAGAATATGCTTTAACGCGCCCCAAGAGTTCCTCTTTTTTTGCAAATCGCTCGTAGGGATCGATATGCGATGTGTCGACCATGTGTAGCGGGTATTACAGCGATGCGATGTTCGTGTATCCAAGCTAAGCGAGGGAGAACGGATAGAACAGGCACGTATATCTGCAAATCGGTTTCGAAGTTGCCGACCCGTCAATTGTTGTTTCTGTTTGTGATGTAACTTTGTCACAGAGAAAATCAATTAATTCGTGACCCCGTCCGTAGTCAGTCACTTCTCGTGTCGCAGCCATCTGCGAATAAATCTTACGACGATCGACCGACAGGCGATACACGCAGTTGATTAAGTATCCCGTAATATAAAAAAATAATGCAGCCGCGCGATTATAAACCGATAAATTAATATTGCAACTAATTATCGTGACATGGACGTCAAGCCTTCCCTGAACGATTTCCTGACATAATATAGCTCGTGTATTATAATAATTGTCAATTCGTATTATTACACGTTCGAAAAAGCAAAACATTTACGATTATTCTCGTTAATTATCATGGTTGTTTGAAAGAGAAGAAAACATTGGAAAGTACAATTTTTTTATGAATTAGATACTGGAAAAGCATGACATAAAATAAACGAGGTCACTGTTAAAAAATTGTATACCATGCACATTTTTATGTTAATTAAGCATCTGAATAGAAATGCTTACACGCAAAATTGATAAATTTTAATAAGCAAACGAGGTATAATATACGAAACTACAATTTTTCCAAACATTTGAATTATTCATAGCGAATTCAATTGAACGTACGACTGTACATTGGTAGATATTAAAGCCATTGTGTACTAATTTAAATTGAATAAAAAAGTAAAAAAAAATTCGAATTATAAAATACATATTTTACCCAACGGCACAAAAACGTATCTTAATAAGTATTTCACAATTTAACCGATTCCTATATTTATAATAAACATATCTTTACATCAATTTGTGCACTACGGCTTTAATGTGCACCAGTGCGCATTGAATGCATCCAATCGAATCCGCTATCAGATATTTAAATTTAATGCTTTGAATAGTTTGAATCGAGCGCTTTAAATTTTAATTTTTTTTTTTTCCTTTGCAATCTATTCCAATACTTCGAATATTGAAACAACTCCAATTAGAAATCTCGCTAAATATTTGGATTAATTCGAGAGAAAGTTTCAAATAATTCGACTATTCTCAAATATTCCTAGGTTTGGTTTATAATACACAGAGAGAGAACGGCACATTTCGATCTGTTCAAAAATTGTTCCGATTTTCATGTGCGATTCTTCTATTGCGATTTTTCCTTTCGACGGCAATTCCTCGCAGTTCCGATATTATATCGCGCCCGATATAAGGCCGATACGAATCTCCCAGCTGTTGAACTGTCATCGTTGTGCTCCACTTTGTTCTGATCCTGTTTCTTGCCTAGCGCAGCAGTCTTCGTAATGCGTGAAATTTTTCGAGTAATCTCACGCTTTAAATCTTTATCCTCAAAGAGCAAGGTGTTAAAATATATCCGCGAAATACAAGCTTCCCGTATCTTTGACGAAAATGTCGAGTCCATCTCTCACTGACGATATGCTCATCATTCTAAGATCAACGTCATGAATTTATCGAGTAAATAAAGAGATAACGTAAATTATTTGAATTAAATTAAATAATTTTAGAGAAACTTATGCGAAATATTTAAGTATCGCATCGGTAAAATTTTTCGGACATAAATTAAAAATATTTGCAAATAATTAGAAAAATGTTTAAACAAATCTAATAAAACTATCAAATTTCAAACGTGATTTTTGCAAAAATATGTTGCAAACAAACTTATTAGATATATATTATGTTAAACGACAATAGAAATGTAATATTGTCAAAATGTTATCATTAGATAAAACGTGTAAAGTCAAAATTATCTCAAAATATTATTCATCAATAAAACAATAAAATTTCAAGCGTTTTTCTTTCAGTAATATTTAGGCTCAGTTTCATAATTCACAATTAATTCCTAACCTATTGGTTTAAATTATTCTATATCTCTTTTTAATTCTATAGAATTGGAAAGAGATGAAAAATAAGTTGAACCTCGGTTAAGACTTAACCTTGAATTGTAAAACTACGCCTTGTAAGTCTATATTTATAATCGCACGTATGCGTTTCTGCTAAAAAAGTTAGCTGAAATTAATCTAGAAATATGATATGATTTGATAAAAAATATTTTGTATTTCGTTATAGCATTCTTACAATCGTGATTCAATTGAAGAACTTAGATGAAGTTTATCTCGAGATACAGGCTGAGTTTTGTGTTTCGCGATTTAATAATTGGTTTTTGAAAAATCACGTGGACGTTAGTAATTTTTAAATTTTGTAACATCTTTTTTCACAAAAGTAATTTAACAAATAAACGGTAGTCATGTAAAAAATTTGATTTATAAATAAAAATAAAAATAAATTTTCAAAATCTAAAATTAATATAAAGTTCTGTTCTTTATTACGACATTTTAGAGTCACAATAAATAATAATAATATTGAATGAACATTTTTATTGATCCATATTGATTTAATAAAGGTAATTTGATATTAATTTTTCTCAAATAACTCGATCCAGACATATCAGCGATACTAAATTCATGCAAGGAATAAAGTTTGTCTTCGTTTCGATCGGAAAAGTATTTATAGAAATTATTTTATTATTATTCCTTCTCTCTTTTTTGATGGTTTACATCGAAAGCAGTTGATTAATTTTAATAAGCCAAAGTATAAGAAATAAATATTTAGCGACATTTTTTGCAACGATTTAATCTAATTTTCTTGATTTATTTCAAAATCATAACTGATTTATTAAAATTATTAAAAAATCTTTTCATTTTAGTAAAAATCAGAATGTAGTAATAATAATTTATTAATTTATATACACAGAACATTTTTTCAATCATTTTCGATCAAACGAAGATAAATTTTATCTTTCACAAATATATGATATATAGTAATATAAACTATCTTTAAATTGAAAAAGGTAAATAACTCATAACAATCATTTACATAACAAAAAATTATTATCTAACAATACACATTAATATCAAATAGATTAAAATTCTCGACAAATGAGATACAAGTAATCATATTTTTATTCCAAGACCTTCTCTCAATTGAGATCTCCATGTTTATCGAAGGCTAATAAATTCATTAAATAGAGAGAGAGAGAGAGAGAGAGAAGGGGAGTATTAATTTATTTTTGAAATTAATTTGAAGTATAAGAAACGGAAGCTCTAACGTACATTTATTCAAAATACATAATGGGTGCTTTGCGTTTAAATACAAATCAAAAAACACAAACGTTTTATCTTTCTTGGTATTACAGTAAATAACAAAGATAGAACAACATGTCGATTTGTGTCACTGAATGAAAAATATCAAAATAATTTGTAAAAGAATCAATTGATTGATGTACGACCTTGGCATTTATTTTCGCGGCATAGGCGCACTGTCGTGTAGACAAGACCCAGTATGTTGCTGGTACGGCGAACTCGAGTCGGCAGATCCGCTCCGTGTTCTCGCATTTGCTCGCATTACGCATCGAAACGTGATCGCGACAGGTACAACGAAACATTGAATACAATCGTTTCCTTCAATTAACTACTATTAATCTAATTAATGTTTTCGCCTAATTAATTTTCGCAATTGACAACTCGTACGCATCGCTGTCGGCGTTGGATTAATCGTAGCTTCGTGCGATTGTACTTTCTTCGCATTATTCATCCGTCGGAATGCAATAAGGTATGTCGCGTGTGATTAACATTGGAAGTGTCGTACAAAGTGTCACGTATACAAATCGTCTGATAATTAGTTCGCGCATAATCATAATTAACAGTGTTTTTGCGAGTGAGTGTTGTGTAAGTGTAATAATGGAATCTAATAAGAGGGGGAGAACGTCTGGGAAGCATCGAGCGGTAATGGAGCAACCAACTAGTGAGTAAATTATATATAATTGTTAATTTCATCTATTACTCACAAAATTAATTATTTGTAATATTATTTTATATGTAGGTAATTCTTAAATATTAATTATTTTGACATTGCGCTGTAATTTATAATTACATTTCTATCTTATAGCTCAACGCAGTTTCAGCGTAGTCATAACTCCGATACTGCACGTCATATCAGTGTGAGAAATATATTATTTTTTTATCTTATTAAGGTATTAAATTAGTGTGAAAAAGTTATACTAGATTTATTATACATACATGAATGTGTTTTGAGTTTAAAAAATATAATATAAAAAAAAATAAATAAAAATATATAGATAATACAACATCTCGTAGAAATTCATTATTTTGGGATGGGGATGTGTGTGAGCTCTCTTTCTATAAAGATAGATTAAAAAATAGATAGATTGAGGTAAATCTTTAATCTTGAAAATCATACAACCGTTTTTATCGACTATTTTATATAAATTATCAATCTAAGATTTTTAAGAGACACGCAATTGTGAATACCACGAAAACATAATGATCAGATAATTAGTATAAAATAAAAAACAGAGAGAAAAAGAGAGAGTGAAGTAAAATAAAATTACGTGACAATTATGAATATATATATTATTAGAAAATATGAAACGTTTTTATTTATTTCATAGCATTCATATCTCATTATGATTGAAAGAAGAGAGATTGATGTACTTTATATTATTACTTTTATATAAAATAAAAAGTTACCTACAAAATTCATTAGGGAAAAATTATTAATGTAATTATTATCTTATTTTCTCTTTTCCAAATCTCCTTTTATATAGAATGGGAAATCTGCATTTTATCTATTTTTATAATGCTACTAGGATTAAATATTATGTACGTTAATAAAAGATGGAATAAAAGTTTGTTTAAAACTCTTTACATAAAGATATGTATAAAAGAGATAAAAATATTTTATTATTGAACAACGTTTTTTAGACAATTTTTTTTAAATTTTTATAAAAAAAGAACACAATAATTAATTACTTTTTTACAATAAAAGAATTATTAGTTTTTTATTTTTTTTATTTATTCATAACCTATTTGTTCCTATTTATTGATAATTTAACTTTATTTTATTTTAAAAAAATTTAATAATAATGTAATATTTAATAAGTATCTCACGTATTATAATATATAACGAAATATTTCATAATTGCACAATGTTTCAAGGTTTCAATATATTTCACAAGAATAACCGCTTCTTATAATCATCTAAACTTACTTTCAATTGATTTCTAATCGAAACATTAAACTATTTCCAGACAATAAGTCCTAAATTGAAACATAAGACATCTTAAAAACGACCGTCGTGAAATTAGCCTTCCCAACACATTAAAAAAAATAAAATTTATATACCTTATTCGATTGCTCATTTATGCACATTTTTAATTTTCGTTTGCACACCTTTAGTTTAAAAGTTATTTAAAAAACAATTTTGGGGAGGCTAACTTCACACTAGCCCCCCAAACGAAAAATCGAATTGTTTCGAAATGTGCAAACAAAAATCTATCGATTAAGACCTTTTCGAACCCATTTACTCGATGTTGGGGGGCTAGTGTGAAGTTAGCCTCCCCCTCCCCAAAATTGTTTTTTAAATAATATAAAAATATAACTAGGGCGTAGAGCTAAATTGATTTAACGAATTATTTTAATTCATATATTAATACATCTTCAGACGTTTCGACACCGATCGGGTCATTTTCAATGATACAATAATTTTCCTTAAAATTAAATTTACTTATACAATCTTCATATTGTTAAAAAAACCATAGATTCCGTGTATAAAATTTGAACATTGGTATTTGTATGTGTTTTTATCTTTGATCCTGATAAAAAATATAAAAATTAACATTGTTTAAAAATTCAACTACTAAATGTCTTATTAACCTTGTCACAAAATATTAAAATCTAATACAAATATAAAAGTCATATATACCTTGTCAAAAATAAAATAAAATTGTGATCAATTCATGTATAAAAATACTCTGCGTCAATTTATTATAAAATATGTCAGGTGTAATAAAATGAGATACTTTGCAGCTGTCAAAATTAAACACGTATCATTGCAAAAGTAAATAGGATAAGTCGTTGGGATAGAAAGTCAAAGGATAAACTAATAAAAATAACAAGGAAAGACAAATTTAAGGCGAGGATAAGGAATGTATCATATTGGTGTACATTTCGGGCAATAACTCTGTGTCATTTTGTCTGTTTATACCGTGTGTCTGTTTTTTAATGTGTACCATTTCAGATATTAATGTTTTTTTATAAGAAGGTTCGATCTCTAAAATTTCAACGTTATCCTATTTAAAATTATGATTTAACTTTAATCTATGTTCTGTTATTACAGAAGGGGATTTTGATGCTTTATTAATATCTGAAACATGTTCTTTTAGTCTAGTTTTCAATTGTCTTTTAGTTTGTCCAACATAACTAGCATCACAATTGTCACAGGATATCTTATATACTACATTTTGGTTGCGTTTATATTCTAAATTATTTTTGCCTCTTTTGATGTAACTTTTCAGTGTGTTCGGAATAGTATATGCTAATTTGCACTGAAACATATTGGCGATAGGTTTGAATTTTTCAGACACATTGTTAACATAAGGAACTGTAAAAAATTTTTTTGAAGTATTATTTTTATTAGAAATATTATTGATATGGAATTTTTTTAAATAACTTTTAAACTAAAGGTGTGCAAACGAAAATTAAAAATATGCATAAATGTGCAAACGATGAGCAATCGAGAATGAGCTATATAAATTATATTCTTTTTAGTGTTGGGGGGCTAACTTCATGACGGTTTAAAAATGTCTAAAAACATCTTTAAGACATCTTTGAAAAAATGTCTTTATGATATTTTATCTTGTTTTTAGATATACGTTTTCTGGATTAAAACATTTTTGTCAGAAGATACGAAACTTCTGATAAATACTTGACTTTTTATAATGATATGAGATTCACGTATAGTAATTATAAATGCGGGTTGTAAGTCACTTAATCTTATAATGACATAATGACATGGGAAAAAAAACTATAAGGAGATAAATCTAAAATATTACGGATCTTTTCTTACTCTCTAATATGGAATTTACCATCGACCGTGTCATCATGGATAGGAACTATGTTCATTCAGCCTGTTCATTTGGTGACGCTAATTGATACGTTTAATCCTCTTACGCATTTCTTTTTCTTTCGATTCATGAATCTGACGATAGAGTAATTCTTCTCTCTCGGTCGGAAATATTTCTACATAATCTTTCTCTTTACTGTACGCCCTGTATGTTTTATCCTTGACCGCTTTTCTTTGGCGAGAGTTATCAAGAATTTATTTAATCTCGGTTGGCAATTTGTAAGGAATCATTACTGCAGTTAATAATACGTATCTATTACTAAATGCTCTTAATTCATATGCATTTAATTCTTTAGTAATTACATTATTACGATCAATACTATGATTATATGGCTGTCTATATTAATCTTTTTTTAATCTAAAACATCTCAAAATACCGCTGGTTTTTTTTTTGTATTATAAGTAATTGAGAGAGAAGGAAGGACTTTTTACAAACTTGCTAAACTTGTAACAAAACAGCAAAACCTTTCGTTACTTTGAACTTTACTTTTTCAGAATTTTAATTCAGTTACTAACGTATTTAGTATCAATGAACGTTAAAACGTTGCAAAGAGGAAATTTAGACCCATAACAAAATTTAAAAAATATACTTGCATAGGTTAGATTTCAAGATTTACTTTCTATTTAAATAATGACCTTATTTAGAATCCAATTCGAATCTACTTAGAATCCAATTGTTTCGAGAAATGTCTCTTCGTTTTGGCAAAACAGATACGATATTACATCGCACGGAATATCGTTTATATTTTATTATGTGCATGGCGCGAGACGGCTCTCGCATTTCTCGATATATACGACTTGCTCGGGATTTGACAGCTGGAAAGTTACGAACAGACGTCGCCTAAACTCCCGCAGTCGTTGCACGACATATGAATGTGCACCGTTGATGTAGTATGACTTAGAGCCCTGCAGCATATGGGAATCAGGAAGATATCGAGACAGAACATGCAATCATACTTTATCGTTATCCGTACAACGCCTTCGCCGCGAATTTAATGAGAGTTTACTAGGGTCGCTTGTCAGTTAGCGAAAACACTGTTTTCAGTTCTGCGAAGCCAATTCGCGACAGTCAATCCGCGTGGCAATAAAGGAACTGGTAATGTTAAAGGGTGGTAAGTGGTGGCCACAGTTTTGGTATCTAAGATAACAAGATAGGAACGGCGGAGGTGTATGGTAGGCGTTACGGAGAGTCGACTAGGGAGCAATCAATAACTGACCCATATTGTAGTCCTCGTTTTCCTCTCTCCCTCTCTCTCTCTTCTATCTATACTATCTCCTCTTCACCACCCCTCGAGCAAACTCTCTTTCTCTATCTATTTGTTCTCTCTGCACCTTTCTTTTTTAACTCTTATACTTTCTCGTCCTTCGTTCATGATACTTCTTTTCTTTCCAATTCCTCTTATCAGTGTTTACTCAATGATTTGTTTGCTACAGCTGTCGACTTGTCTTCGTTCTTTTCAAACCGATGCTCACATCTCCTTCCATTTGCAATATGCAAATGAATAATTTTAATTTAAAGTTATAATTTAAATTATGTCATTTGTGATTAACCAGAAAAAAGAATACGTGAAATAAAATTAAATACGAGCGTGAAATTTTACGGATAAATTGAGGAATGACAAAAGCAATCTAATTTTTAGAGTTCGACATATTTTTAAAATTATAACTTTCCAAATTTCAACATTATACATCTTGGAAACCAAATATTGAATCAAGAAATAAAGTCTATTTCAAATCACATTTCATTCCAATTAAAACCCCGTTATTTGGCTCTTCAAATTTTATTTACTATAAAAAAAATTTCCGTTTTCAACAACACTTTTGCAGTTTATAGTTCAAAACTGACATTGTTCCGATATTTTTATTATAGAAAAATCTATTCCTGTAATATTTATTCTGAAAATATCATCTGTGCATTTCTGGTGTACTCCATATTTTCCTATAAACTCAGACAGGTAATGGCTTAATGCGCTCGCTTTGCGCGCTGCATTTAATGCAGAATTATAAGTGCATTATAACGCGAGAATGAGCGTCGCGAGGATATTTATAATCGCTTCCCGCGATTCTTTTTATTACGCGAGCTCGTAATCCCGCGTGCACTTTTTGCAAATACGGGTTTATTGTATGGATCCATAGTCGCTTTTGTTCGAAAAGCGAAAGATCCGTCCGCGTATCGCACTTAATCCGATCAGATTTCTCCGTCGTCGTGATTTATGCTCACTTCCGTTAGTCGGTCGGCGATATGCGTTTTTATGCGAGATCATTTCGCGACTAAAAATCACTCCATGGCCTATTAACCTTTCGGTACACGAGAGCGGATTTTCTTGAAAAATGATGTGCCGTCTTTCTTAGTGCAAAATATGATACTATCTTAGAAATGTAATGTCTTCCGGTCTTCTATAGAAATATTAAGGAAAGTTAAATGTGTACGTTCAATAAATAAACAATTATTAATACTGTATATTAAAAAAATATAATATTTTGATTATAATTAGGAAAATAATGATTATTAGTTGAATTGTTTAAAACATTAAGTTATAGTATCACAAACTTATATAGTAAAACAAATAACGCTTTTCTTCTTGAAATATTCTTACTACATCAATCTTTTGCTTTAATTTGCTATTTTTTTTTATTTTATTGGATTATTTCTGATGCATTAATTCCTGAGACTTATTTTTTTATTGTCACAAATAAGAAAAATTTTCAAATGCTGCTGAATACACTCTAAAATTTTCTAATTCCACCGACTTGCATAATAATTAATTTCTAAAAATATTATACCTTAAATCATCGTTTATAAAAGAAAAGAAAAATTGTTCCATATAGAATATAAGTATACACACATGTGATAGCAAATGTATATTATTTCATATTACAAGTATATCTCTATAAAATGCATCTTACTCTGTTTCCCTCTTATATTTTTGATATGTTGCAAAAATATCGAACAAGTGAAGAAGATGAAAGAGAAAAAGTATTCATAGCTTCAGGATTTTTGAAAATTGATGATTCTTTTTCTTCGAAGTTTCTACATCACGCATATAGAATTCTAAAATTTCCCGTCTTGTCCCGGTTTTCACAATTTTCCGGAACGGTGGGAACTTCGGGATACCAACTATCTCGCGCCGTATTATGTTGCTCGACGTGTATTCGATACCAAACGATTCGATCAGCATGTATCCGTACTGTCAGGGTAACTATACGTGCCAGGAGAATTCTATCGAACGAAGAATAATTATAATAACCGTTCAATCGTATCGAACGATTCCCCCCCTCTCTCTCTCCCTCTCACTCACTCTTTTCCGATTTTCCGACAAGCAGTTTCAAATCAGTGATCTAGATCTTTTCGACCGTGAGCTATCCACGTCTTGTAAAGGCGATTGAAGGCGTTTTTCAAGTAGGCCTGAAAATGGGTGTCACCGCGTGGAGTGTGAGGGAGAGGGAGAGTGAAGAAGTCTGAGAGATATCACCAATGTGGAGAGGACGCGCCAGAGGGCGAACGGAAGAAGTGCTTAGAGAATAGCAGCGACTCGTATCTTCACAATCTTTGTCGAGGTTCGCATCTTACAGCCCTTGAGAGCTCTACAATATCTAATATCGTGCTTTAAATCGCACGTTTCGAGATCGCGTGGTGGTCGATATGAAGTCGTAGGCAGCTGTCTATTGCCATTCGTTATAAGCCAAGAATTACTTATCGATACAAAAAGCTTACACAGAATATTATTAGCCGAATAAAAAATAAAAAATTCAATAGAAATGTCGTAGTCTCCTTAGTCAGGCTTTTGTCTGTCATAGTCTTTCTATACTGTGTGTGAATCTATTAAATACATTAAAAAAATCTCCTAAAATAAGAAATTATGCTGCGATTGTCATATTGGAAAGTGAACTTCTTTAAATGTATTTATAAACCATAAACAATTAAAGATAGGAACAATATACGCACCTAATATGTGATAAAATAAGGACTTTATTATCATTATATCTCTTCAGAGCGATTTATTCTTTTATAAATATTAAAACTTCCTCTTTAAATATTATAGTTTCTGCATTATTTTTGAATCGAAAGAAAATCGAGACTCAAATATTCAATTCGGTAATATTTCATACCTCGGTATTGTTATTAATGCGGTTTAGCATAATGCAGCGATCATATTGAAGCTCACTGATTATTATATTATTGTGTTGGTAGGGATTGGACTATTGTCGGGACTGCCGGGCGATCACCATTGCAGACCTATGAACAATAGGGTACATTAACTCTTTGTCTTATTTTTTGCCTTCATATTTGATTCTTTACGCTCGAATTTTTCTTCTCTTCTATACTTCTACTATTACTACTTCTTTATATCTCTTAGCGGATCATTGAATACATATCAATTTGTCACCACTGCCATTTTCACCACTTTATTCGTCTCTTTCTCTCTCTTTCTTTCTATCTTTTTCTAAAAATATAAAATATGATCTTTTAAGTCGTAAGTCATAAGTCACGCATGCTTTGACATTTCTTGTCTTCCAATTTTTTCTGCCTATATCATCGATCGTTTCGACTTCACCAACTTTTTTCCTGCGATATCACACATATGGAAAATAGTGCATCATATTGGTAGCGTATGGATTTATGAGACGCATTTCGAGTTTTAATTCTTTCTCATAATGCATGCGCAGCGGAACTAATAGTCATTAATTGATCAATAAGATCTTTTCGATCATTGTACTCTCTCTTATTTATTATTATTTTTAATAATATTGTTCGTCAAGAGTGTATGTGTGTGTGTATGTGTGTGAGTTTGTGCAAAATTGCAAAGGTAAGTTTCACAATGATCAATGTTTATGTAGCTTCTAGCTTTTGAAACATTCTTTTCTATTTGCTCTATTCAATCTGCAATTCAGCAGTTAACAAGTTCGACAATGTTAAAGATAGATGCTTCACAAAAATATTTTTGCAAGTTCATCAAGCTGCTACAATCGACCGAAACGCTATAATCGACTATTCAAATTCAGCAAAATAAATACGTGTGGCGTATGACAAAAGTAGCGCAGGCAAACGAGTAATTTACGTCAGCGCACCTTCTGAATGAAAAATTAAAGTACTTAGACAGTTGTGATGCCCTCAAGATTTATATCCGAACCTACATTTGCATATTAATGCGGGTAAAAGCACTGTACTTAACTCGAGCCACTATTAGTGCACTCTCAGCAATGCAATATCTTTCCGCGGCAAGTAATATATTTTCGCTCAATGTGAATATACGCGAAATATATTACTGTTAATCCTAACGGACAATAATAATAGTCATGACAATCGACAGTGTCTACCTGCAATTAATTTTTTTTTTATTTCGCGTTTAACAAAAAGAAATTTTATATTTCATTTTCGTTTTAATACACTATTCAACAAAATTAAAGCATCACCTGTTCTACCCTGCAAAAATAGGCAACCTTCGAGATAGAATAACTTTGTCAAACATCATCGTATCGAGATGTTTAAAAGAGAATTTTAAAGCTTGAGATCTGTACTTTTCGCAGAATAGTTATTTAAGAAACGGTTTTGCTGATATTTAATGAAGTTACACAAACAAAAATAAAGATGCATAAAATCTTGTGTACGAAATTTGTAAAGTTGTACGACGCGAATTAAAAATTGTGCACAAATGCGGTTTACAGCTTTCGAAAGACTGTATCTTTATCTTTAATTTACTTTTTTTCCGACCTTTGTACGATTTCTTTTCACCGAATTATTCAACGTTGAAGTAAAAATGACCTCTTTTGCTACAACATTGAATAACTCGGTAAAAAAAATCATACAAAAGTCGGAAAAAAAATCAAATTAAAGGCAAAGATTCAGTGCACAATTTTTAGTTCGCGCCGTGGAACTTCTCAAATTCTCAAATTTCGTAAAAAAGTTTGAGGTTTGACACATCTTCATTTATGTTTACTTATATTTCTCTATAAAATAAAAATCGATCTAAATCAGAGTCAAAGATGAAGTAAAACAATTTATTTGTATTCATGTGGGTTAAGGTCAAAATGTCGATGCAGAATCGTATCCCTTGTTAATCTCACTAACAGCGATCAAAATTTTGCGACCTATTATCCAAGTATTCCGGCGTGTAATGAATTCAAAACGTTCAGTGATACAACATTAAATAGAACTACCAGGTCAACGAAATATGGAAGCTCGTCTTGACTTGACGGATAATACATGACAGTCTTTACAACCCAGATAGTCCAGTTGTTATCATGCAGTCATTTCTTACTTTCTTACTCGTTATTGCCTTCCATGATATTTCCCTCTCATCAGGGAGTTGAGAAAAATCCACTCTATTCAGAAACATTCGTTTCATGAACCACCCGATCATTACACCGACCAGCGCGAGGAAGAATAAACGAGTCACTTACCGCTCCTGCAATCTTACTGTATCTTCACCCTACTATTTGACTTGAATTACTTAACTCGCTTATTCATCTCCTCTAGATTTGTATTGTAAGGATATTCTATTAAGTAGTTTATTATACTTTATAACATTTTAACGGAGATACGCAAATAAAATAATATATTATTATTTTATAATCGTTTCATACATTTATTCATTAAAGTTGCGTAAATTAATTAGGAAATACCAATGTACAATACGATTGAATAGCTAATAATAGAAGAAAAATCTTTAATGAGACTTCGGATTATTATAAATATTTAATAAGACAATATTTCATTTTCTTCTTATCAAATCTTTTACGCATTGATATCGTTTTATCGTTTATATCCTGGTTAACAAAAATATCCTGAGGGTATCAAAGAAACTGTATTTTTAAAGTAAATATTCGCGGACTGGATTTCTATATATATATATATATATAGTATATTAAGTAGATGTACAACATATAATTCCATTCTACCTTTTTTTTTATATATGTAGTTTCTATTCTCTTTCTTATAATTTTACTTATTTAAACATCATTCACAAACATGTTCGTTTCAACTTTAATACCTACAAATTATTTTTAGCTTTAAAACTTTTTATCATGCGCAATAATATTTTGCATAAAAATTCGGCATATCCTTATATCTTATTTAAAATACAGTTTAAAATAATGTAGATGTTGATGAAAAAATATAATAAAAAAAGAGCTCTAAATAACAAAAATTACCATAAATGTGGATAATACAGGGTACGTAAGAGTCAATCTTATTTTGGTATTACATACTAAATTTTACAATCAAAGTTGATTATATAATGTAGATATTATTTATAAATTTATGAATACTATTAAACATCCTGTGTATGTGTCTAAAATACCTTGCATAATGAGGATACTATGCAAACACATAATTATACATATATTATATATTATAACAATAATTTGTAGCGGTTTTCAAGAAATTGCCGAGAAAATAACATTTTAACTTTTTTTATTGTAACATAATTTTCTCTATCTGTATTAAATATAACTAAAAATAATATAAAAGTGTATTGTAACAAGCAAAAGATGTAAGTAACAGACAAAAAAAGTTTGTTAAGCAACACTATGAAATTCACAAGTCTGCCAAGATTAAAAAATACATTCATACTTTTGTGCGCTTCGTAGTTTCAATACAATACACAGCGGTTGTGCTGCCTTTGTTTATGCGGAAACGCATATAAAACTCGTCATCAATGTGTTCCTTTCTGTATGAACAGACTGTGACGACCAGAGACAATCTGTGCATTTGTTCTCCGTTAAGGGTCGAGAACAAGGCCGACTCGACGTTACTCTTCTTATCATACAATAACGATAATTAGCTTCGTTGCAGCCCCATCAAGTTAAAATCAGGCGTATACTTCTGATACTTTAGACGATCCTGCTCATAACTTGAAGTAAACAACATTCAACAAACGAAGCTAATTTTAATAGCAGACTGAAATGTAGCGAGTACCTGAGGCTTCGATCCACGAATATTTATTTTCAACACGCTGTTCCTTTTATAACTTTTATTAATCTCAGGATAAAAATATTGACAATAAAAAGACGTCAATATGTACAATAAGATTCAATAAAATTAATCAAAGAAATAAAATTAGTTGCTTATTAAATATTCACAGTAATTTCAAGTCTCACAAAAATTATCCCCTTATGATTAACTATTCAATGTGAGTCGTAATTTATTTCGCAATTAATTTGTGCGATATTAAAGATTACTAAACGAATATTTTGCTTCTTGATTTTTTCTTGTACTCGATAAAAAGTTAACATATTTTCGTACATATTATATCAATGGCCATTATAATATAATTAGTACAAAAATTATTAGGTTGCATATTTTGCAAACATTTTTATCCAATGCTAATTCAGTGACGCTATCTCGGGAAGTGTACAGTACATCAAGTTATTTTCAGTGCAACGAGCTGGAGAAACGGAAACACTTGCGGGGAAAAACACCACTGAAAAAAATTGAAAGGCTTCACGATTAAACACAGTGCATAAGCAGCCAAGAAAAATGTCGTACCATTATGGTGCACTCACATTAGAGTTGCACCTATTTTGCGGCATGACAGATTCCCCACATAATGATGTTAATGCGATTTAACGTATTGTTGTGGCAAGGTAGATAGAATTCTCGGACATGTGGAAATCCCCGGAGAGGTTGTGCAATTTACATCATTATTCATAATAATCAAATAGCATAACGATCCTCTAACGAGTGTATGAGTATTGCTTTTGATTAGTCATGAACTCAATTCGAAATGTATCACCCTGTATCGAAAAATGTACAAAATTTTTACTTCATTGTTTAAAACATCAATCAAATTGATATTGAATAATCATCACGTTTATTAACTTGTATGCATAATAGGAGTGTGTCTTCCTCTGCTGCATTCCATTTCTCTCACGTATAAATTTCCAATAATCACTGTCGCATCATATCAAGTTACAATGGTATATTAATTTCAGTGTTATCTGTCATCCATAAAGAATAATTATGTGTCACGGTGATCCGCCGTCGACAAAGTCTCTCATCTGTGTTACCTCTAAGTCTATCTCTCGAGTATCCTCGATCTCGCCAAATTAACCGTGCATTAATTTAAAAAAGCACTTGGACCGAAATATTTTCCAAGATAACAATTATCGAGCTTCGTGCCGAACACAAAAGAATGCGAGATCGAACCCCGTCCTAATTGTGGACTCACCCTTAACGTTCGAGTTGATTGTTGGCGATGGTAGCGGCCGACGGGTAGAGAGGACAATGGAAATTGCGAGCTTGAAGCAGCGGTGGTGTAGAGACACCTCTTTTGCTCCTTTCGCCTTTAAATTGCTCGCGGTGCGCTCGGCCGGTCGTGTGCACGGGATAGTCTTTTCGAGCCGCGGTACGAAGGCTCTCTCGTCGATTCACCCTCTTCTCTCTTTCTTCCTTTCTTTCGGATCAGTCGACGTGTGCACGAGCTGCGCTATTCATGCAACGACCGGATGTTACGCACATGCATATCGAACATGCGGCTCGGGCGTTTGTCGACATATATTCGAATCGCTCTCACGTTTCGACGAATGCAGAAGAGTACACACTAAGGGGGTAGTAACTGCGCTATACTCGTGCGTATCTAGAACATAGGATGTCGCGATGAACCACGATCAATGGAGCGAGACAATCGGCGAGAATAGGAAAAGAGGCAGCAGGAAATTACGACTTTGCAACTTGGAATAGACGCGATCGTATCGGGAGAATTTCTCTGTAGTCTAGAAACGCGTGAATTAAATGAATGAGATGGTTTAAATATGCGACGCTATAAGTAAGTCGAATTCGTTTGAGAGACGAAGACGTCTAGGAAGTGTATAAAATAAATGAAGGAAATTATTTACAATAACTTCAAGGTTACATCCATGAACAACAATCAAAAGATTTTAGCTGTCAATCGTTATTCGTTAAAAAGTTTAACAAATAAAGTTAATAATATGATTAATATGAATACAATACTATAATTTAAACTTTAATTAACGTAAATACACATAATATCATTTGTATTTAAATAAACGCTTGGATAAAGAACAGAGATATAAATAAGAAATATGTATTTTATTTGTTGAACATATATATGTATTCTAGTTTGTTTAATGCAAATTTTATTTTTCAATTACTCTAATGGATATAATTCAAACGTAATACTAAAATAACATCAAATATTTATGTTCCGTTACTACAGAATAGCCCCGTAAGCAGGAGTAGGGTAGGAAGGTTGTAAATTTATGCGGAATCTCGCTTTGCGTTATGAAATATACCTATGCGTGAATACAGTAGGATCCGCTTCCCTACTGAAGATTTCACTACCAAAGAATTAAATCTGGAAAAAAAGATAAAACGAGACTCGAATAGATAAAAATAAAATTAACAAATAAGGGTATTGTTAAAACTAAAATTTAGTATATAAACATGTAGTTAGACTCTCTCTCTCTCTCTCTCTCTCTCGTGGCCTCTTTCTATTAATTTCAAACAAAGGTTTGAATTAAACTTCACTTTACATGAAAAATTGTAAACCCACACGAAGCAAGGTTCCACACGGATTACTATTTTCCACGCGAAACGAGATTTAACTCAAACCTATGTGTTTAGTTTTTTTTTGCTAATGGAATTCCCACCCACCCACCCCTCTCCTCCCCCCGTAGAAGGGGGCGGAACCCACTGCATTCGTACATTATTCCACATGATATATTTAAGAAACTTTTCAAACTTTTTCTCTTTTTATTTTGTTAATAACTTTTTAATAACTAATGAGCGATGGCTAAAATATTTGGATTGATATTCAGAGTCATGACTTCGACAATATATGTCATGGTCGAACTGATCGGCGAGGTTATTATAAATAATTACCTTATTTGTCGTAACAAAGGTCAGTCGCATTATATTCTCATTTTGTGTTCGCTGCAAATTATTTTAACTAATTTTTAATTATAATATGTTTTACTATATTGTTACTTGGAATTTTTATTTTTAGACACGTTACTTCTTTTTCTCTTATTATTGACAAGGATTAATTATGCTTACAACACCAACATTGGCGGAAAATTTGCATAGAATTGAGAATATTGTTTAACTTAATCAAGAATGTATACAATATAATTTAACTTATAATACTTCATTTTATGTAACATTGAAAATGACCCGATCGGAGTCGAAACGTTTGTTTTAGAATATGTTTATAGATCGTTTAAATTAAATTATTCGTTAATTTACTTGCCCTCTTTATATTTACTAGCACATTCCTTGCGCGCGCTACGCGCGCGATGGTCCATTATGCTCTTTTTAAATATTATGAATTATGTTTCTTTGAAACTTGTTTTGAAATCAACAACTCCTCTAATTCATACTAATACAAAATTTCCCTGAAATTTGAAAACCTTTAGAATTTCATTATTGTTTTCGATCGCCACATTAATTCTACCATTTTGATAAACAATATTTAGCTTTTTTTTTATTCAACGTTTATCTTTTATGTTGAAAAATTCGACCCACAGTGTAGTTGTGCTGGTTCGCGTACAAGAGTAAAGTACATTAAAGCAATCAATTGCCGGGATCATTTTGGTCTCAAAATGTTTCTAGAATTATTTGTTCTAAGAATATCCAGAATCCGATTTTTTTGCTCATCGTTTACGTCGAAGGATTCGATCCACAGTGTGGCTGTGCTGACTTAAGACTAAAGTTGGCACAGCCACAAAGAAAAATAGCAGCAAATGAAAAATCAAGTACATATTTTTGAAGGGCTTTTTTTTGCTAATTTAAATTCTACTTCAAAAACACTAAATCCAAAATCCCCCTTATATTCCATCCGCCAGATTAACGAAAACTGATTTTAGAAAACTGAATCTAAACGCCATTTTGAACTTTCAATTTTTAAATACGGATTCGTGGGAACGAACATCCCCAAAAACCACCTGTAATCAAATTTCACCAAAATTGAAAAATCTTTAGGATTTCCGTAACATTTCCGTCCGCCATATTAGATCAGCTATTTCAATCTTTCAATTTTTGAGAACGGATTCGTAACAAACACCCTCTAAATCACCAATAAACCTAATTGCACCAAAATTAAACAATCTTTAGGATTTACGTTAATTTTACGTCCGTTATATTGGACCCACTATTTCGAATTTTCAATTTTTGAGTACAGATTCGAAATAATCGACCCCGAAGAACCCCGAATATGAAACTACATCAAAATCAGAGAATACCAGCAGTCTCAACGAAAAGAGGCTTCAAAAAAGCGTGACACGCCAATTTTAAGATATGATGATACTGATAAATAATTACGTTAACAAAGCGCTGTTTAAAAAAATGCAATATTGTTTTCTAGATCTATTTTTCTTGGAATATTATACTGGTATTTAACAGTCGTCCATTTTATTCACATGTGCGAACTTTTAATTACAAAACCGCGAAATTGCGCACGAAATACGGAGTTGATTACTGAAATTTCGAAATTTCCTGTTAAAAGTTTATTATTCACACTCTCCATTTATCAATTTGTACGTATAAACGATTGTATCTTTAACGCGTTTAGTTAAAAACAACACATTTTGTTACGATCGTTAATCACATTTGTATCGTAATACATACTTCAAAAATTTTCCTGTGTATATTTTTGAAATTATCATTCTTATTAAAATTGTTGTAAATAAACTTTCTTATGGAATCCACAAGTATTATTGAAGAATAATTGAATAATTTTTTAATACTAAAAGAAATTAAACTACAAAGTGCACAAGTGGACTTATGACGATTTAAGACCCGTGTGAAGCTGGCCCCCCAATATTAAAAAATCGATTTTTTTCTTTATCCATTCGTTTGCTCATCGTTTGCTCACGAATGCTCAGTTGGTATTTTCGTTTGCTCACCTTTAGTTCAAAAGATATACGAAAATTATGTTTTGGGGGGCCAACTTCCACTAGCCCCCCAATATTCAAGAATCGATTTTTTTCTTCTTGCATTCGTTTGCTCATCGTTTGCTCACGAATGCTCAGTTGGAATTTTCGTTTGCTCACCCTTAGTTCAAAAGACACAAGAAAATTAAGTTTTGGTATCGAATTAAAAAATCGATTTTTTTCTTCATGCATTTTGTTTGCTCATTGTTTGCTCACAAATCTTTTGAACTAAAGGTGAGCAAACGAAAATTCCAACTGAGCATTCGTGAGCAAACGATGAGCAAACGAATGCATGAAGAAAAAAATCGATTTTTTAATATTGGGGGGCCAGCTTCACACAGGTCGATTTAAATTTTAATCTATATATTAATTATAATATATAATATATAAAATTATCTTTTTCTGATATATGGACAATATCTAAATACACGGACTATAATGTCCAAACAGTATTCATATAGATTGCATTTCAATATTGCTCGCGGCAATCATGAATTAAAATTGCAATTAAAATGTGATCGGTGGTTACGGATAAATTCACCTATCGTTGTTGCTTCGTTATACTTCACAGAAATAATGTCTATTAATAAATAATATCTATATAAATAAATTTAAATAAATAATTGTTTAAATATTTATATTTAATAATAAAATACACCAGACAAATATTTCGCTAATCATATTTATAAAATTTATTTCATTTTCATACTTTACACAAAATGAATGAAAATCAGTGATCTTTTAAGAATGAATCACCTTTTAATTTTTTATTAACCAATTTTTTTTTTAATATATTGTGGAAGGGACGCCAACTACTTCACATACTATAGACATAATAATATGTTTCATCATTGACATTAAGAGAACATAGTTGAACGTAAATTTAGCTATAACAGTTGAAGATTAATTGCACCATCGAGAGCATAATGTTTTACTACATGAGGACAGTGGTGTTTAACATAATATCAATAGACGTGTTTTAGTTTATCGGTAGATAGCTATGTGACGCAGTAACAGCGTCGTGAGCCGGGTTAGCTATATAATTCTTGATTATGTAAACGAGATATTTCCCAGTGGAAAGTAACATTTGGATTAGTTGTCGCGTTAGAGAGATGTGCATCAAACGGAAATATACTATGACTTTCGTTATTTTCGCTGCGATTCCCAACGGGGGTAAACACGAGGACAACAAATGTATTCCCTGGCATCGATTCTATAAAAATCTGCCCTATTTTTTTGCTAACGTCAGGCCTTCCTACCGCTAAAAATCTGCAGCTGATTTCTTCATGAAGTTATTTTGTATAGCTGATAGACCGCATCATGCGGCGTTATGTAGCGTGAAAGATTCCGCAATGACTGCATTGCATGAACGAACACGCAAGGATCAGCACATCTAAAACTTTCTATCATCTTATAATTTATACTCCTCTCTCTCTCTCTCTCTCTCTCTCTCTCTACACGAACATAGATATATACATATCTCAATTTTATATATAATTATATATATATTTTTTTATAGTTACATATATCTTAGTTTATTATTTCTTCAGAGGAATATTTCATTATAAATATGATGAAAAGTAAATTTATCACGAAAGAAATTTACAAAAATGAATTTATATGTCAGAGAAAGAAAAAAGTTTTAATCATTATAATCGCAATCAATGAACTAGTTCTCTAAATAGATTCGTTATAAATTTCAAACTTTTACTTTAACGTAATAACGATTCACGAGAAATGCAAATACTTTCCATAATGAATACTCAGTGCCGAAAATCTTATGCTGTTTTCAAGTATTTGCATACCAAGCAAACATGTATATATTTTGCCACGGCGAATAACAAAACGAAAGAGAGAAAGAAAGGAAAGTTAGGATATAGTAGGAAATTTCGTCGGGAATATTTTCCTAAGTCGACCGACGTACATACTAGCTCCGCGATCCCGCAGTAGCTGCAGACGACGTTCACAAGTGGTAAGGTCGTTCGATAACACCTTCTTTCCACAAGCTTTCAGTTAAAAGATAAGAATCTCGGATTCGAGGCCAGACGAGCACAGTCCTCGAGGCGTCCTTTGGCCATCGGCAAATTTCGAAAGGGCGCTCGACCTCGCACGGCGAACGGATCGGGGATGGAAAGGAAGAAGAGCTGTGGTATCAGAGACTACAAGATACAGAAGAGAGAAGACGGCTGGATAGGGTCGGTTTCCTTTTTCTTTGAATGTATGTGCGCGGATAGAATGCGAATAAATCGGAGCAACCCCCACAGCAACGAGACAGATTATATCCTGAACGTATCAGGTGTAAATTTCTTTCTTCTTCCAAAAATATGGCCGCGGCTCTCCTTCGCACAATCGACTGAAAAGAAATCGGGGATGTGCTCGATACGTTGCGGAAGGTCAAGCGCCCTCCGCGCCAGACAATGACAAGCACTTGGAGTTTCACGTACAGGCATGCCGAGTACGTGTATAGGATGAGCGGGGAGGGGTGGTAAGGACGGAAGGGAAGGCCTGAGGGGATGGTTATACCGTGTGTTTCGCGCGGTGCCGTATCACCACTGATGTATCCTGTAGGTCACACCGGCGTTTGGTATCGACCGACCGCGTGTACGTTACCTGCCACACCGTTGCCACCGACAGTCGAAATATTGCAGCGATCGAGCCCTGCGCGGAATCTTGACCGCGATACCTTTCTCGGCCCAAATCCGCGTAGGCGGATCTTTCGCGAGTGGCGTTAGGTGTATGTCGCAAAAGTGCACGGGTGACTTGACAATTCCGCTACGCGGTTTTACGCGCTTCTGGTAGACCCGTGAGTCTCGTTTGCAGAATCTCCCGCGAGCGATTTTGTTAATACAACGACACTCACGTCGGTGGAAGATTGGTCCCTGAGAGAGAAAGAATTTCCAGTCGACGTTGATTTAATTTAAATCACAGCGCTCCGTGCGATCGTTCCCATTTTAGGAACGAATCCAAGTGTTATTGGACAATTCGTTATAGTCAATCGACGTTAGAAGGACTGGGGCTTAGTGTAACGTTTAACATACTTTTGACGTCTGGAGACTTTTGTTTTTTCGATAAATATTTGGCTACTTTTACGAAGAACACTCACTCGACAAAAAAAATTTTTTTTCCACAAAGTGTGATGGTACATTTCCCGAAGATTTTTTTTTCGCTGAACACAATGTCGTCGTCGATATTTGCATAGCACATCAAAATTGGAATGGTTTTTGGCTTTCATTCAAATTTTCAATTCAAACATCGCATCGAAAAATTCCATCGAATTTATGTAAGCAATGTTGGATAAAAATCAAACGTCGCGATTTTATTTTTGTTGTATACAAAATGGCCTTTAAAACGATATTAATTAACCGACAGTGTGTGTGTGACTTATATGCTGATGACTGTAATTTAAAGGATGTTACGTTACTGTGTGATTCTACAGGCGAGAGTAATTTAATTTCTTTGTCAGCCAATCTATTTTATCTCTGCTATTTATTTATAATAGAGAGTATACATGCTTCGCAGTGCGCGATTCCGCTGAATCGAGCTTATGCAATCTGTTCGCAACGCGTGTACCGAATGTATATGCTAATCGACATGCACTTTCGGCAAAAATGTGCATTGCTGCCGAAAAGACTCGCAAGAGTGGCTCCACTTCAAAAGATTCCTCAATTCGAAATGTTTTCTTACTGTTACTATAAACATTTAAGTAAATATGAATCTCTTTAATTAATTAAAAATCTTTTATCGATTGCAAGCAACTCGCGTCAAATATTCATCTTTTATCTGTGAGCTTGATTAGCTTAGTAAAAAAAAAAAAAAAATCTCGGTCATGGAGATACTTAATGCAGAAAATAGCGGTGTCTAATTGACCTCGTTATATGAAAAAAAATCGATCTGAAATTTGCCAGACTCACCAGACGAGGTATAAATTGACTTCCGATGCAAAAAATTGGATAATGTATTGTTTTATTAAATATGTTTTAAATTAAACGCCGCTCTGTTCCATTCCTTTTCGCGGTTGATTTCATCCAGTTCGTTTGCTCGCACGTCGCGTAGCGATTTTCTTTGTAAGAATGCAAATCCACTCGTTAGTTAATGAATTTATTTTAAACGTATCAGTACTCTTTTTGTATACATGTACTTTTATCTTTCATCTCTCTCCCTTTCTCTCTCTCTCTCTCTCTCTCTTGCTCTCTTTCTATACATTACCTGTATGTGTACGCGTGACTTGCACAGTCACGTACACATAAATACATACATACTCTTTTTCTCGTTACACACTTTTTCCTTTTTTATTGTTATTTCTGTTTACCGTATCTTTGTTATATAAACCACTCAACTTTGCTTTTCTCTTTTTTGTAGATGTGCTTGTACGTTTTAGTGGTCCCAGAATGTCTAATAAATAACGATCTTCTGATTCTGATTCTCTATCTGTCTATCTCTCTTACGCTCTGATGTTTCCTGTTATGATGCATGGATCCATTCTAAAGTCACATATTTACATCACGGAGTACAACATCGGAGTTTCGTTGCCAGCTGTAATATTTATTAGAGCGTATATACTTATTACGATGTTGCACTCTCGCTCCTCTCACCACTCCGATGATACAAGGCATATATAGCAACCACGGAGAGCAAGAGATCCGCGAGACAGCGAGAGATCACGAAATCCCTACTAATATGCACAATACGTAACGTGTAATGGAATTAATTCTAATCTTTATGTCTCTCTGTTTTTTTTTTTGTTCCACACATAGTTGCCACGGAATTGAGAACCGGCATGCCGCGAAGCACGAGAAGCGCCCGTCGCAGAAGCTCGAGACGTCCTGGCCGTTCTCCCTGTAAGTCCATTTTCAACTTTGCCTGATTGCGTAGCTATACCGTATCCTCCGGGAGCTCTCAATGTGGTTCCGCTCCGGAAACACGTAGAAACGAATGTGCTGTTCTGCGCTACTTTCGTTTCACCAATTCGGTCGGTCCAGTGCGACCCGTATGTAACTGGTTTTGTCGATATATTTTACTTTCTTTGTCAATTGTAAAAAATATTGCGTCCAATTTTGCTTCGGTTTCCCTGAGTTTTCCGTAGGCTTGCTCAAACAAATTCAGTTATCTCTCCGATCGAGATAAATGAAAACGTTAGTTGCGAAATAATCAAATAATTTCTCAATGATAAAATTAACAACTACTAACTCACATAATTGTTGAAGATTCGCAAATTACTTACACTTAATAACTTTTAAAAGAATAATAACTCTCATTAAGAATTATGACTATTAACTTCATTATTTATAAAATTTATTGTCAAAAGTTTTAATTGACTATGGGTGTAATTTATTAAGTAAGTTATTTGATTGCGACACATTATTTTAATAAATAAAGCTATAAAGTTCTTCTTTATTTACTTACATATATCTTACAGAGAACTTGTGTTTGTCTATATAATTATAAATAATTTATATTTAAATTTTTTAAATTGTAACTCATTGCCTCAAAGTTAAGAATCATAATTGAAAAATCTAAATCACAACTTGAATATAATTTAAAAATGTTTTAATAAAATTTAAATTTTAACGAGATTTTTGGAGACAGTAACAGGCTGACTCTTTCTCTTTTAAATTTAAATATGAAGGTCTTCGAAGTATTCAACCGTATGGAATTGACGTCATTGTTACTACAGGAATCTTATTATTTTAATAAATAAGAGGAACGATCGTTTAGAAATTGATTCGAGTCGTCAGAGCCACCAAAAATTATGACTTGATATCCGCCTTACACAACTTTACGTTAGCGCCATTTTTACGATCAATAATTTCCCGCCTTTCGTTGCGGCTAGATGGCACGTTCTGCCCGGGCATGCTCTTGCTCTAAAACTTGTTACATCCACCGTGCGATAGCGCCACATCGAGCTCCGTAAACTTCGAAAAGCGCATTTATGAACTTTTCATTTAATGCATTTTTTCCATTAATTTAATGTTACAAGTCAAAGCTGCGAAAACGAGCAGCTCGGTGACGATGCGCTTTGTAACAGAATACGTAATAAGATAATAGAGATATATATATGTGACAAAAGTACATATTTGGACCAGTACACGAAAAATAAATAATACACAAAATAAATCAACAGAATGAAACATGAATCCATAAAATACCATTGAACAACGATTTTCACATTGGCATTAATTAAAACAATTTTTAAAGGATACTATGACAAAAAAAGGCCAAGAAGGATGACGCTTTACATGCATATGTTACAATATGACGTATCTACTTAACTGCGCAATATGCGTTGAAGTATGAGCGGCAGATTGCCAGCGAAATAAATTTTGAATAAATTTTCGCTGGATAATTTGCAATTCAATAATAACTGATACCTCGCGACATTCTGTCATCGTAATAAACTATTGCACGGAATTTGAGACAAACACATAACGTATGCATTACAATATAAAACGGTGTAGACATCTTGCAAGAACGCGATGTAATTATGCGAGAGCGAAATATTACGAAATGTACATCTATAATACGAAAGAATTTTAAAAAAAACAACCGCATTCCTGTTTATCTCTGAAACAATCAAATTACGAAATATAAAAAGGAATTAATTAACTATCGTTAATTATTACCAAGATGTAATCTGCGTTAATTAATCGATTTTCAATTCGACAAAGCAATAGTAATTAACGTTCAAACTCACAGTACAAACGCTGTCATAACACAGTACGTACTCTTAAATATTTATCGATATTCGAATTTCTATATATTCATTGATATTGCTCTATTATTATGCTGTTTTTTTTTTTATTAACCCTTCAGATCCGGTACATCAAATTTGAAAAAATTTTCTGTTGAAATTATTTAATTCTATCGTCGGAGATCAGATATACATAATAATGTATATATTGAAAAAATAATTTAAATTTCGAGAAAATAAATTGTGTTTAGTACGAATTACTTATTAAAGTGCTCTTGTATTAATTAAAAAAAATTTTTTATTTATTTTAAATTAGTGTTTTCTTATGTTAATAGTAACATTAAGATCAGGGGTCTGAAAAAATTAATTCTCTTACATAAGAAAAATCGTACTTCTGCTTTACGAAAAGATCTTTATAAGATACCAGAACTTTACAACGTAATCGAGAAAAATAATCTAACAAAAAAATCGATAAATTGTATAGTTTACAGTAGATATCTCTTCATCATTGATAGCGAGTATGTTTATTTTACGCGAACAATTAAATGCGCAAGTCGTCGCAATAGATATTGCGTTTTATTGCAGCAGCGACGTAATATAGTGGTCACAGGAGTGAGATAAAATAAAAAAACAGTTGAACGTCCGTTCAGTCCACAAGCGGTCGTGTGGGTGGCTGCGTTACGACGTACGATTCGCATAATTATTTCATTTAGCATCGAGTTCGCTCGCTCGAACGCTCGTGTTCCTGCGGAAAAACGTCACGCTTTTGTCCGCCCCAACTCTCCACAGCCCCCTTCGGCGTCCCTTTAATTTCATGTTTTACACGTCGTTGCATATGCATGAGTAATTAACGGCGAACGATCGCGACGCGCGTCACGATTAAATTGTGTTTTGTTTGAACTACCCTCTCTCTCTCTCTCTCTCTCTCTCTCT
>NW_017278207.1:1520792-1614814 GCF_001594065.2 Cyphomyrmex costatus
CTCTCTCTCTCTCTCTCTCTCTCTCTCTCTCTCTCTCTCTCTCTCTTTTTCTCATCCCCTACTTCTCTCGTCATCGTGTTTAATTACATGTGCTTTTGGTGCACGATAACGTCTGTTGGTCGTGTCGGTGCGCGAGCATGGCAAGAAGTAAGTCAAGGATCAATCCGTGCGCCGGCCGGACGAATTTCGGTAGTCCTCGAATTATCGTGGGCGCGTCCGACCTTAACACTGATTGGTCGATACCCCGAAATAGCCACTGAGAAAATCTGATAACGCGGTTCGGCGTACAGGGTGTCTCGGGATTCTCTAATCAATCCGGAAATTAATTTTCGATAGAAACGTTAAGACATCGGCAACATGAAATTTCAAGCGATCGAAAAACGAAAAAGAGTAAACTTTATACTCCTTAAGTGTAATTAAACAACAAAACTTTGTACTCCCAACTTAAATGTAATTATACTGTTACTTTGCCTTGTCAGAATCTCAATCTGGGATTAATTAGCTGTGTATCCACAGGCAATATTGAAAAGTTGTAATATTGTGAATAATGCTCGAAAAGAAGCATGTTTAATTTAGATTGTTTTAATATGAAAAAGTTCCGAGATGTACAAATTGTATGTGACATTGAAGAATTACTTAAATGGAATCGAATGAAATCATTTTGAAGAAACATCAAAAACGTGAAAGAAATCACATACACAGAAAATAAATCTTAAAAAAATGTTATCAAGTAAAATATCAAGATATTAAGCAACAAAAATTGTATCATCAGTATTAAAACACGTATAACTTGATATAAGCATGTTCATTAATTCATTATTCACAGTTAAAATTTTAAAACAAATAGTTATTTTGTATCAGACTCTTCATTACTCGTCAACTACTCGATAGAATCTCTTCCAAGTTATATGTGTTTTAATCCAGCTGTTTATTTGACCCACAGAATGTAATTTATTTTTTGTACTAACATTTTATTTAAAATTTATTTTTTCTGACATTTTATTTGATTTCGTGAATCTTTTTTTCTGTGTAATTTTTTTACTTTTCAGAACTTTTTAACTTTCAAACTGCTGCATCTCCGCATCGTTTTTTCACTAACGTTACCTCTAGCCGGAGGTCCTTTATGTCAATACCAAATTTCTCCTACTAAATCAGTTATAAAAATCGAAATTTTTTTTGTTTTAATCTCTGTTTTGTATTCGAAACGTTTTCGAACTCAGATATTATATTGTTTTTTTTTTATAGCAAAATACAGAGAAAAATTTTAACTGTTCCTTAAAAGACCCACGATGCAGGCAGGGGGTTAATTACATATCACTCAAACAATATGATTGTATAAATTTATACAGCAGGGTTAAGTAACAATACAATTCCTGTTGCTTAATTTCCTAATGATGGGATGTCATGATGTCTTTACTTAACAGTTTTTTAATAGTCAAAACTTAACATCTTTTCTTAAAAAAAAAAAAAAAAAAATTTATCATGAAGATTGAAATTTAATTTTAGATATAAACAAAAAAAATTTCTAGGAATTCTTTAAGAAAATATAATAAATCTGATTCGACTATCTTAAAATTCCGGCTCAGCAAGTAAAACCGAATGTGTCATCGGCTTCTATATAATCCCAATACCAACGGTCCGGTAAAAGAACTCTGGTTTATTTAAGGATTCTCCATCAGTCGTTGAGAGATAAATATTTCGCGTTGTTCCTCGACTTTCGTTCCGTCGACGAAAACCGGATACTGACGTCATCGAATGTTTAGTCGACCGAGTTTACTCGCAACGAACAAATTCACAATTGAAGCGAAGCACATTCGAAATATTTCATATATTCGAAACGCGCAAACATCTCGAGGTATTTAGTAAGAACTTTTATGCTACTTTTCCAGCAAATAAAATTACATAAATAATCAACTCGACCCTAATCTCTAAAGTGAATTCGATAAGTTTTATTAAAAGTCTTTATGTAAAAATCTTTATTTAAAGAGTCGCACGAGAAATATTACACCAGCAATTTCTGATCCTTTAAATACATTTTAGAAAAACTCAGCGTCAAAAGTAAAAATATGCATTAAATATTGACAAGAGAATTGAAATGCACACGGATAAATCGGAATTATACCCGCGTAACGACAAAAGTTAAGCCGCTTCCGCGAGAATTGATCGTCGGTAGTTGTACCAAAATTGTTCGGACATTTCTTTCACACGCAAACGAATGTATAGTATTGCATGTGTGACTAACGTTTTTTTCTCCATAAAAATTCTTGAAAAATGTTCGTCGTATAATTATTAGTTAGACAGTCGCCTAATAGTTATTTTAAACATATTTATAGAATCAGTGATAATATACAAAATTAATAATACACCGACATGATAATGAAAGAGATTAATATAGCAAAAATTGAGACAGATAATGAACAAAAATTAGAAACAAATTAAGTATATCAGAAACTCAAAACTTGAAAACAAAATAACTTATAGGAAGGAACTACGAGCCAAGCAGGATTGTCGTGCTATTAAGTATAAATCAATTTATAATTACATGTAGATTCACTAAATCATGAAATTACAAACGTTTCGACTCATATCGAGTCATCTTCAGTGTAGAATTATTATTTAGTAGTTGATGTGAACAATATGTGTATCCATTAGTTGGAAAAATGCTCTATTTTCTCTTCAGCATGTGTCAAAAGTTTATAGAAATTTTTTTTCATGTCTGTTATAAATATTAATAAATTAGGTTTTTGAGAACTTATATAATTTGAACAAATTAATAAATTCAAAATATAAATTATATTTAGAAGCGAGTAACAGTAGACATTGGTAGACAAAAATTAGAAACATTAGCATAAAATTGTCCGATTTTTAAATAATTGTAATAATGTCTTCCTATACACTATTAGATGTCGAAGAAGCAATGGTAACCCAATCCTACGAGTTAAATAACATTTTTAACTTCTATGTGTCAAAATTAATCAATTTCTGTAATTAATTTCAAAGTAAATATCATCCATATTAACGTACGCATTTAATAAATAATAAATTAAATTTGAGTCAAATTTAATATACTTTCTTGAGTTGCATTGTTTAACTCCACGTTTTGGTCAAATTAATTAATTAACAACATATATATTGAGTAGGAGTATAGTGGGGACTTATAGAAATGATTAAAAATAATTCAAATTGAATATAGAAAATTTGATATTATTACTTTAACAGTGTGTAGATGATGACAAATAATATTTCGGACAATACTTCCATAGAAAAATTTCAAGTGAGATTAAAATGATGTTTAACTACTTGATCTCTGCTTGGCATTTAACTATTTGCATTTCGCGTGAACCGACTTTAAGTGCATGTTGCACGCGAGATACGGATTGCAGTAAGAGCGATTTCACACGCATGAAACGGTATACGAAACATTGCGCGATAGATAAATGTATAGAAGAAACAGAAGTTTTCGCACGCGATCAAAGATTAATTTGATCACATGATCGTGAAATCGATTTAATGCGTAATCGTGCGGGAGTGGTTCTACACAAGAAAAGAGACAAGAATGAAGGCGACTCCATCGATGTGAATAGCAGTCTGTTTCGATCTTCCCAGTGACGGTGGCCCATTCGCTGTCGTTTATTTTCGCGACAGCCATTTCTTCTCTTTTTGTGTTCCGTAAATGGAAAAGCTATATATAAAGATCGCACTAGGAACGTGGAGTTGGCTGCGCGCGACCAGGGGTTGGTAGCGGTGAGCGGCGAGGGTTGAACGGGGACGGAGCGTGCGCGATGGTGTAGCCATTCGATAACGAAGGGAGGCGCGGAGGAGAGCGACGAGCTCTCAACGAGCGCGTGTACACCTTTGTGTATACATTAGGGAATTCGTCATAGGTTAGCGGGAGGTAAACGCGCGTTCGGTATACACACGACGTCCCTCTATCTGCGAAGGACACCGCGGATATGTGACGATGGTCCTGTCCTCAACCTGGAGAGGGCTGTTCGGGAGTGATCAATTCGTGCGACATGAACGTTTCTCTGTGAGCCCGGCCTGAAAATCGGTGAGCACGGTGAGCCAGCGAGAGAACCTTAAGAATATGGCTCGTATTGTCCGTAAAAAGGACTACACGAGAGCTTTGGTATCGTTGTTCTCCAGAGGATTGCGAGGGTCCCGAGCTTTTATCGTCCATTGAGACATCGCGAGAATTTCAAGGATATAAGGCTTATGCTTATATAAGGCCACATCGCCCAAAAGAAATTTTTTTCTTTTTTGAAGAAGAAGACAGGTTCTTAAAGTCATCAATGATGAAAAAAATCACTCACGCTCTATCGAGGAATTTATGCTAGGAATTTATCAAAAAAGAAGCCCGAGATCGAACAATGATACAAGGTATGATGGTAGATGGCAGATGTTAGAAACTGTACTATAGAGATAAAGATTTCATTGTTCATTAACAAGGGATCAGAATAGACTGGTATCATTCATAAAACGTGTCTAATGATCTCGCGAATCTATACATTGGATGCCGTATTCGAATAGCATTCATAAAGGAAATGAAGAACATGTACAACGCGGACAAGGTAATGCGGATGAACGACAGTGTCCTCTACTGATCCTGCGTGGTATCTCCTGTAACACGAGATGGAGGACTCGTGAGAGGTGCGGTGAGATCGGATTTCGTTATTCGATCGCGTATAGCCATACGCGATTCGGTCAAGGAGAATCTCGACTTCGGGAACGTCGACTGCATTTCCGAGGTCGGATGCGTTTTGCTATCGATCCGGAAGGGAAGACTGACCGATCGTCGGTACCGACAGACTGGCGGCCCCCAGGAACACCAGGCATAGCGAGTGTCTAATCGATTCGGAGGGAGCACGACCTTCGAGTCACGTGCGCTACCGACCGACCGACCGAAAGTCGATGATACTAGGCGGCTGCCGCGTACGTGAGGGATTCGAGGATCAGGGAAAATCCGAGAAGGAAAGAAGCCGAAGACTTCGTCGTCCTTGATCCTCGCGCGGTGCCCGAAGATACATTTATTTCCGGCCGTCCAAGAATAATCCCGGCTTACTCGACCTGCTCCGACACGGGTCGTGGTACCACCCTGTAGAACACGATCGCTCGACGGGGGATCCGAAATCACAAAGGGTCTAACTATCTATATATACCGTTAGTGACTGGTACTACCGAGTGCACAACACTTGGAGAACCGTTCTGCGGTGGCGGTGGCGATGGCGGTTCGATACCGGCAGTCAATGACGCTGGCGTTCTAATTTTATCGCGATGTAACATTGCGCGCCGATGGCGATCGCACGGAGGAGAACTCGCGTTTTCCGCTCGATTCGTCGTAGTTCGTGGACGGTGGAGCCGGCCAATCGATACATCGCCCAACGTAGAAAATTCCGCCTTCCGAAACGCGCCACGACGACGGCGGCAACGATCCCTCGACGTAATGAGGACAGTTTACGCCTGTATGAGGCGCACATCATTGCACCATATGGCACCAAGTATACATCGGCATATAGACAACGTGAATGCTACCCGCAAAACAGGATCCTTCGCTTACATTCTAGATCGAGTTTCTCGATTTTATGCTAATCAGGCCGGATGGATTGCGCGCGGGCAATAAAAAGAGCGCCCTCGATCGATTCGCGGACTTTTCTACGAAGGGAATTTTGTATTCAGAACAAAACCGTCGATAGAGTTAGAGAGACGTGACATGCGCGAGACTTTAACGCACGCAATTATAAAACATTAGGATCGATTGCTATCGCGGGAGCTGCTAGAGACCGCGACGAGATTGTTACGTACTTTAGTTTGATATTTATATTGTTAATCTTGTTCGCCTTTCTCTCTCCTCCGTTATTAGAACGCAACAAAGGTAATAATATCTAAAGGGACGAAAATTGGAAAATCCGACGGCGATCGACTGTGTGAGAGGAATCAATAGTCATTCATTTTTTAAAGCTATAATAAAGATTAATGAAGGGTTGCAAGAATCGTATATACATTTATCCTCCAAATATACAAGTATCTAGTGAAAAGTATCAAGGAAACGATATATGATGAACTGAAAATATCGAGGAATCCGATATGGTATTGGCGACTGTTTATTTTACAGATCTACCTCTCTAAAAAAAAAAAAATAAAAGGATACGGATCTAAAGATGATGAAAAACCGATAAGTGGGAGAAGATACAATAAAGTACACTCTCTGAACGGGCGAGACAATTCTCACAGATTCCAGAAAGCGAGAGATCTTCGAGATGTCCTGCGCGAAAGCGTAGATGACTCGAAGATTATCCACCTGGTGTTCGCCGAATCTTTTTGTAGACCCGATAAGAGAGAATATACGAGGTACGAATACGGTTCTTGCATTCGATGCGCATGTCCAGTGCCTTGACTACCGGGACGCCTATACCTTGATCGGCGTCGCGAAGCACTCGGGAAAGCGACACACATATCAAAGTTTTGCCGCGTATTCGCGATAAAGTCGCGCTTCGTCCATCGGCGTGATATCACTGTGCGAGATCGGCAAGTCGCCGTCGAGTGTATATACCAAGTACGAAAGTAAGAGAGAACAAGTACTGAGTGCGTGAGGAGAGGAAAGGAAGAGATCTCTCCTTCCACGCGAGGACGAGGAAGATTCGCACGTGAATCACGGAATATCGGAAGCGGAAAAGAACCGCGAATATACTCGGAACGCAAATACATAGAGGAAGAAAAAAAAAAAAAAGAGAGATCGCTCCTTTTTTTATTACTATATAATCGAAAAATCGGCTGTGCTGCTGTTTAATCAGAGCTTAATGTACGCGTGAAGCGCGCGCGCTTCGAGTTTTTTTATTACCGCTCGGAATCGGCTGTGCTGTTAATTAATCAGAGCTTAATATACTTAGCACGTTAACCGCGTAGTGTTCGTTCGTAAGCGTCGTCCGCTCGGGGGACTTCAGTTGAGGGGGAGGGAAAGAAAAGGTTGAAGGCGGCGACTTCTTTGACTATTTTTGCTATATATACGTCTTTTCTAATCGCTTGTTTACGACGGCTGCTCGTCGCAAGATCGCGCAGTCATTTTCGACTCTGCGAGAATCAGGCTGTAATTAGCGATTCCTCCCCCATCTCCCTCCCGTCCGATTTTAGCGACTGCCGCCATAGTGCCGGGTCGGCCGAAGGACGGCTTTTGGAAATTTATGCGCTCGCTCTGCGTAACTTTGCCCAATGTAACTCAACGAGCGATGAAACTCGCGTCTCTGTCACGCCGAATCGATCGCCGACACATCGGAGACGGACGCTCTTTCGTCGCCTGCGATCGACCGTCTCTGTTTGTTTCCGGAGAAATAAACCACTTCGTAGCGAAGAGTGCGCTGGAAGAAAAACAACCCTAAATCTTGCCCCGAGATTGGTGGGGGGAAGTCCCGACGCGAAGTCGAGACACGGTCAGCACGGTACTCTGTTTCTCGCCGTGTGTATGTTCGCGTGTTTGTCCTCGATACATAATTCCGAACATATCTAAGTCTACGGCGGCAACAGCAGCAGCAGCAGCAGCTCAGAGAAAACAATAATACGATAGTAACAAAGAAGGCTCAATGTTCCTCGGCGATCGAAGTCCCATAATCGATCGTCGCAATCGTTATTCTCGCTCAACGTTTATTCTCGATAGTTCATCGTTGGCATACGCGCCGCTCACAGAGACGATTCGATCATGTCATTTCGTAATATCCTGCGAAAGTGCATCGAGAAGACGCGCCGCATAATCGTTCTCGCCCTCACGAGATGAATCACCGTCGTGCGGACCGAAATCGTGAGTCGCGGATTATCGGCGCGCCTGTCGAAGGATGTCGAAGCTGATTGGTCACTTCTGTACTTTGGCCACTTTCGATTGATCGTAAAAGGCGAATTCGTAGAAACTGGAGTCGCAGGCAATCGAGGGAGGATTTCTACGCCGCCATGACCAAATACGGCTTCGCCAGACTGGCTCTATGGCGGCCGAGGCGCTCCATGACCTCGCAACCGTCGAACAACCAGGAAAACAACCCTCTAATGTATGCTACCATTGTACTTTGCACTTCAATATGTATAAAGGGTGTCCCGAAAGTCGCGCGTTTTCGCTTTGGCAACAAGAAAATTGCACTGAGAGAAACACAGTAGTAGCAGCTATGACAAGTTTTACATGCAAATTTTAATTAATATACATAATTCAATAAAGTAAATGTACATATGAAATTTGTACTTACTTTTCAATTGTCATCACTATGTCTTCTTTTCTGAATGTAGAATTGACTCTTCTAAGATTCAAGTCAATAATTAATCCCGTTCTTCAATTAATTAATAGCCTTTAATTTAATGTAACTATATAATTAATGGTTCATATTTTATCGAAATATATATAAGAATCTCAAAAGGCTAAAGGAACTTACTAAAATCTCTACAGCTGTAAGAAAGCGCGGGACTTTTTGGTATTCTATATATGTATTCTTTTATGTATGCGAATAAATAATGTTATCGCTGACACGCTGTGTGTGCTTTGGATGTTGCCGTCGGTGGACTCGCTCAAAGACGATCGATTTAGTCCTTGGGCGACAAAGCTAAACGTCCACGTGAACACGCGCTCTGCGTTCATATCCAAGAGCTCTTCACGATCCTTGTATTAGTTGTACTTAATAAACGTATCTCGGTGTACACATCCACCACGAATGAACCTCCCTCTCTTATGCTTCATCTGGCTTGCTCACAGGTTGATCCGCACCACCGTCATCACCTTTTTTGTTTTCGCCGTGCGCCTTCCTTTAGCACATTTTTATCCGTCCCGCCAATCAGCGCTTCGTGTTCCTGCGGCTTTGTATGCGCTCGACGTTGGAAAAAAAAGGCGAGCTTGAAAGCTCACGCGACAGCGCAGCGGCACGACGAAAGTACACTTTACAAAGTATATATTAAGTATACGTTCATCGTAATATTCTAGGATCTTTGTCTTTAAGAAAAACGAATCACCAATAATTTATCTGAAGAAGTCCGTTTCTCCCTGCAAAAGAATAGAAACCGATTCACACAATGAAATTATTATTAGCCTTAATTTCGTTTTCCTTTGCGTCGTTCATGGGCTGTGATTCCAGTACTGGTTAACTTCAATGATTTAATAATCGTAATTTAACTTACTATTTATCTTCTCCTATTATAGTACTTGGACTTTTAGAGAGAGACAAAGAATCAGTGAAACTGAGTTCGGGTTTAAAGTTGTCATCGATAAATCTAACTTTTATTTAATATAACGTCTTTAAAATTTGTCATACCGATTTCCATAAAATTAAGTAAATTAAATCACATACGATGTACTATCTAAAATTATTGTCAGTTATTAATAATACGTAGGATCTTTTCATAGAAAACTATTTACGCAAATAATAAAGTATATTCGTATAACTATATTTATATTTAAAACTAATTAATAAAATATAAATTAGCTTGCGATTTATGTTTTATATATCACGTGGTTTTTCACACGCGCTTTCTTAGAATAATAATAAACATGATAAAACGACGTAATAAATCGTGAGAGAATTAATGGGAGTTTGCACAAAATTTAACGGTTTTATTTATAGCTTTGACGAATGAACGGAAAGTACACACGATCCGATTGCCAGAAAGTCACATCGATTACGTGGCTCGTGGACATTCGTTCCATATCGGGATAAATATTGCTTGTTGTTACGATACTTGATTAGTAATTTGTAGCGGCAGTTGTGCTCGTACGATCAATTTCGTTCGCTATTCTTGTAACACGACTCAACTCAACAGAGGACGCAAAGTTAAGTATGACGTGCATGCAATATCGAAAATAATTGATCATAAATTGCATTAATAATGTTTATAGAGAAATGGTAAAATCTGTATTATAATTCGCACAAGTATCAAAATTTAATAAATATATTATTTATATCCTAATTTTTACACGCTAAAAGATCATGCAAAAATTATATTAAATCTATCAAATATATCTATAACTGCTGAGTTCCAATTTAAAATGACAAGAGAGGAACGTTCAATATATTATAATATAACTATAGACGTGCATAAATTTCGAATAATTTCGACCTCAAATCATCGAAATAGAATTCCAAAAGTTCACTTATACCAAACGAAAACATTATGGATTCAATACACGATCTCATCAGTTGTTCTCTAATGTATGTGCCACAGCGGGTTCGACTGGCGGTAAAAATAAAAGATCGATCAAAAGAAAATTGCACCATCGAAAGAGAGTTCGGTGTAGTGGTCGAAGAAATGAGCGGCGAGCAAGATAGCAGCTCTGATGTAAATCAATAAATATTTATGTACGTATACATTACAATGGAGAAGTGGAAAACTGCAAACGCTGCGTGGAACGCGGCCGGCATTCGTGGAGTTGGCCCGAGAAAATGCATGATTAATAGGCGGACGATTAATACGAGTAGGTGGACTTATTAGTGGTGTTGGCGCAGCTGTGGGTATTTGACACGAGTATTCCGGGAACACGAGAGGATTTTACCGGAGCTAATTAGACAGCGATAAGAAGCGTGGGTGCGATTGTGTCAAGCATTTAAGTCAATATCTACAATTGCCTCATCCCCTGAGTCTATTCCTGATACGTTTTCTATTCGATGAATTTAGAGTGCAGGTAAAGGTCGCGAAACTATCGTTCTCCCTTGTGTAAAATGCAGCTGGAAAACAATGCGCAAAGTTCACGGAGCGTGGCCGAGGTAATCAGCAGCCGATTAATCTTCCAGGTCTTCGCGCTTAATAAACCAACCTCCTTATTCTAAATTCCTACATGAGAGATGTTTCGATAAAACTGATGTTAATAATAATCACATCGAGATTGAAGACGCGTCGATGCGCTACCAGCGCAATGACGTACATTATGCACGGGGAGACGCAGCTAGATATCGACTTACAAAGTTACAAAGCATTGCATGAATTACGAGTTTCCGCTGAACTTGAATTACCTCTAGCGACTCAACTTCTTTATTCTGAATTACTACGTAAAGTTTCGATTCGCGTGACGTAAGGTAGTCGAGGTCAAAGCTTCGATTTGCTCGCACACATATATACTAAGCCTGATGCACCCCCGGTGAGCTTTATTTAGATAAGACAGTTACGCAGCAGTTTGATTACACGGAAGAGATTCTGATCAAGGAAATTCGCCGCTAGACTATTAGAAAATTACGTCGAATATATGTATACATAATAATTTCATTAAACTGCAAAATACATTGTAAAATCGAATATTTTATTGAAGCCTTGAAATTAACGCGAATAATTATTTTTTGCTTTAATATAATTTATTTTATTCTCTCTACGCTGTAACGTTGTGCTTTGTTCTCTCTTACATAATAACCTTTTCCAAAATTTATTTTCCAAAATTTTATTCATTTATATTATACTAATTACATATGTATTACATTATTTCATTATATTATTCGAATAACCATTAATATATTCTTAAATAAAGACAGCGCAATAAAAATGAATAAAATAATTTTACTTATGCATAAAATAAATTGCAATTAATTCAATCAACTATATGACTTATTTATAGAAACATTCTTATTCTATCTCTCAGAATTTTGATCGCTTTTATTCACTTTCTATCATTAGAATAAAACTGTATCCAGTTCCGCACAATATTACATATAGTACTGACGTAGAATAGCTGAGGTCGAAATGTCGATTCGTTCATAGACACTAAACTGCATTTACATTGTTTAGTCATGACAGAAGAGAGTGCATTTGCGGCTCAACTTGCGTCAGAATAGTCTTACCACCCTCGCTGCCATGTACTGGATGCTACATATTTATGCAGCTTACCGCAGTGCTCACGCGGTATACTTCCGGCAAGTTAAAAAAAAAACCCACGAAGGGCCGTTATGCTAAAAAGATCACGTGAGTCATGAAAGCGATAGTATCGGTTTTCGTTGAAGTGAATATCGATCATTGCGTTAAACAACGAGAAACGGATAAAAGGATGGGAAAAAAATGCGGCGAAAATTCATCAAAGTTAAAAGTTTCGCAAGTTATAAATATTCTGCAGGACTCGATAATAACATTTAGTATCTAACAGAAATAAAGGCATAGAAATTATCTTGGAATTATTGAAAAATATTATGGAAAAATGATATTCTCTCACGCGTTTAAAATTGAAAATACGTGTATATACAAAATTATATTTTTAAATAAATATTTTGGTAAAAATATAATTTTCTTTTGCAAATTTTAATTTAAAAAAAAAAACTGCTTTTCGAATAATTTTAGACCGATTTGAAAAAACATATTTGGAAGTTATAAACAAGTAACAAATAATGAGTTTTCTCAACTTTTTGCCGTAGGAAAACAAAAAATCTTTAAAAAGAGGGATTCATTTTTATGCAATACCTTCTCTCCTCCGATATTCTGAGTTAGTATTGAACATTTCTGGTATATGTATTTATATAGGAAACATGGCAGTGCCTGCGGCGCTAAGTATATTTCACGTCACACAAGCGCCACAAACAAATAGTTCGCTATTTCACATTAGTGAGGTTACTTATTCTACGTAACAGTAACAAATTCGCGGTAACATCTTCTCAGCGGCCGAGTATCGATCTTATGCTCGAAAGAGATAGAATCAGAGATACGATGATGATTCATATCAGGTTCAACGCACACGGCGACGTAGTTACATAACGTAGTTACGATGCTCGTACGAATTTTCCGGGGAACGTAAAGACGTGAATACAAAAGCGCGAAGGTAGACGCAGGAGACGAGTTCCACATTTTCGAGCCTTTTGCACATCACGGTTAGGATGTGCCAGCGGATAGCAGTCACGACGACGCGACGCGACGCCTCTCGCTGTTCGATTCCATCCGTTCTTTTTCGCGACTACGTGTATGCCGCGAATTCGCGACCGTGTCACCGGCTTTCGTCGGTATTGATCTGGTTTTACTCCGCATTCCACAGTTCCCCTCCGTCCCCCCACGCAACTCTCTGCACGCCCCCGCATACGATGAATTGTGTGTGCATACAGGCGTATCGTACGCCCCCCTGCTGTATAATGGCATCATGGTCGAACAATAAATGTCAGCTGAATCCCGCATACTACAGTTTTAGGGCACAAAACCATTGTTGGCGACACCGATACACAAACTACCCCGCTTAACGCGTATTTCGCCCTTAACTTTCACTTGTATTTAGCGCGTTATAAAACTGACGAAGAACTTTCTATGCTATATAGCTTTAGAAACAGGAGAGGTACAGTAAAAAGGAATTTATGTAGGAGTACGTTTTCGTCTGTGAAAAAAATGAAATTAAATAGGCAGTGAATTTGCAAAATATAACTGCAGAAATATGCCTATCATTTTCGAGTCCATGAAAAATATTTAAGAAAAATTCGGTTATTTTACTTCATATATATGATATATATTATATATAAATTCTTCATATTACTTCATTAACTTCATGTAATCGATATTTCATTATGTTCTATCAACATCAAGGAACACACCTAATACTATGAGACTAAACAAAATTACAAATAAAAATGATATTCGATTATATTTCAGCTGGAGCCAGATGATAAGATCGGCAGCAAATCTGTGTCAAAGAATCTGCAATCGCGAATCTGGACCACTCTGTGTAATATACGATGATCGATATCGCGTTATTTGACATTCTCGCCCCGAAGGGCAATCTGACATTTTACGCGAAAACATGTGCTGTGTATGTTGGGTATGTTTTATTGCAAACGACACGACCGCTTTGTCGTCACCACAAACGCGTTTATTTTCAAAATCAAAGTACCGATACCCTGAAAAGTGTATATCTTAAAGAAAAAAAAATATTCGGTGTAAAACTGGAAGCTATTTTTAATGTATCCGGTTTATGATTATTATAGGATGTTAATCATAAAAGAAACGTTTAGGTCACTTAAAAACTTACAATTTTATAAAATAAAAATTATTGTACAAAATAGTGTACAGAAAAATACAGAGTTACCTCTTTTCCTCTTTTACTTGTACCAGGGTAATCGTTGGATCATATTACTGTACAGAATATCAATATTTATTCGAGAAAGTAAGAAAAAGAGAGAGGGTCTTGAGAAAAATTAAGAGATCGATGTTTTAACCTTTAACAAGAGTTGTATGACACAGAGAGCTTAAAAATAGAACACCTGTATTAATTTCAAATGCTCTTACGTATAAATAAGAGATAATATTTCGAAATTATACAGTTAGTTTATTTTTTGCCACTTCCTGAAATATCGAAACTAAATATTTCGGAATACACTTCCGTACAACTGATATTTATTTGTTGACCGTTAAATGCCGGTGATAGATACAATTGTTATATAATTACAATAAATAAATTCTACATGCATTGTAAACGCGATATTACGGTTCGCTTAAAAAAAAGGTGCAAATTCATTCGTTAGCAATGAATTTTTTTCGTTTAATATCGAGGCTATTGTCGATGCTGCAGCACGGTAGACAAAAGTCACTTTCACAGTTATATGTTACTTCCGTGTTGACGGATTCAAATATTACGTTAGTGTGCTATTTGAGCAATCGATTGAATCGGCGAATTCATATTTTCCATTATCACGTTCAATCGATTATGCCGAATCATTATATAATAGAACACTTGATCGAACCGTCACTTAACCAATATCGCTCGTCATCGTGGAAATCCATTTAAAAATCGGCTCGCTAACGTCCACGGAAGTCTAAATCAGAAGGTTACAGCACTCTCAGATCGATTCCAAACAGATCTAGCGGTATAGTTAGCAATAATTAGGCACGGCGTCCGAAACTAGCACGCGATATCATTAACACGCGCCGTTACGTCATCAGAGAGCGATAACATTTGTCATCGTAGCGGTAACAGTTACGGGTTTAAGGGGGGTGCGTGTACAACAGGGAGACCACCTAACATGCCGGTCATGGCCGCAGAAGCGTAGGCACACACGTTAAAGTCTGAGCACGTGCGGGCGCACTTTGCGTGTACATAACCTGCGAAGAAGAGGGTGGCGAATTGTCGAGGAGTCCGAAGCGAGGAAAAGAAGCCTTCAATCCGGCAATCGCAGACGTCTACGTCAGAGATTATGAGCGTGAGCCCCGATTTGCCGTCGCACCCAATAAACGACCTTACCCTTGGGAAGACGTGATTAATACCGCAGGTCACGTAAGAACTGAAGCACGAAGGGGGTGTGTAAGTGGCAGCGCGATTCACGGGACGAACTTAAAATACATTTTCATAAACGCACGCCCATTCCCGCCGCCAGATGGTCTACCTGGTGATGGCTGCCAGAAAGGATAATTCTTTTTTAGGGAATACGTGGGCGGGTCGGAATGAGCCTCTGTGAAATCGATGGATTTATATAGGCGACGTGACTATTCTTACATCGTACTAATCATGACGAATCGATTAATAAGTGCATATTTTTTAGTGGTAACGTGACTTATTTTACACGGCTTAAATTTAGTTAAACAATGAAACCATTAGCTGCACGGAATCCAGCGGTATCGAGTATCATATAATGAGAGATGATTAAATCATAGAGGATGTAGAAAGTCGCACCAACTAATTAATAATTTAGTGAGCAATATATTTTCACGAAAGCTTTGTGTGTACAGAAATTATCTAAATCTCTTCCTATTTAGTTTATATCTAAATTCTAAAAAGACTTCCAATATTTTTTATCATGAATGTCTTCCTAGATTCAGGAAATTTTAGATGTATTTATTCCGAATTAACCAAATGCTTACCTATAAATCTCTTCCTAATTAGTTTATATTTAATGCCCGTTTCCAACAAAATGTAAATTAACTTTCTTGATTCAACTCACTCTTTATCTTTTCCTAGTTCTAGGAATTAGATTTAATTTATGTCCAATACTCGTTTCCATCAATATAGTTTAACTTTAATCTCAATTTACTCTTTATCTTTTCTAATTCTTAGAACTAAAAAAAAAGAGATGAAGAATACGTGAAATTCAGATTAAAATAAATCTACATTGATAAAAAGAAGCATTAAACATCAACTGATTCTATTTCTTAGAAAAAAAAAAAGAATAATAAGTTGAGTCGAGATTAATCCACATTAGAAACAGACATAAGGATATCTTCAATGTCATGAAATTCATCAAGAATCTTTATACATGTATATGTTTACTTCAAATCTGTCAAATGCTAAAGCAAAATATATGTGAGACACGAAATTTGCAAGCAATTTCGAAGAAAGACGTCAACATGTCAATCAGACCGCAAAAAATGGAAAATTGCTGTACGCGCGGCGTCGTAAACCGCAGATCTGTCTGATGACTGATTGAAAAAGAGAGTTACGTGAAAAAGGTATACGATTGTCCGATCCGTTGACCTAAATCAAGCGCCATACCGCCACCGTTATCGTGGCCACCGTCGCGTCGCCTTCGTCGTCGCCGTTGCCGTGTGGATATATTCAGGTGAATGGGCCAGGGCATATCCAGATTTGCAACAGCGAGCGGCGAGAGTAGGAGCCTAATCGATAACCTACTAGATTTTATAGGTCTGTGCACAGTGTGCATCGGACGCTATAATTTCACAGAGGGTGGCCCCGGCCACAGAACCCGATGCTCGGATGCACGCGCGTATGCGCCGGACACATTCAGTGAAACTCCCTAATGTAACGTTGTGCATTAATTTCCGAAACTCGGCACGTATACGCGTTGCCGACACGGCGCCGCTATCGGCTGCCTCTTTAAAACGCGCGCATCGAGAACGCCCGATACGAAGGTCGAATTAGTAATATGAATATTCTCCCCGGTAGAAATTACTTCCGGAAGTCGCGTCAGCGCGCGTTTACGTCCAAAAGAGCAGAACACTATATATTACGCTCGACTGAAATCGCATAGGGTATATACGTTGCGTACATAACATTTCGTTATAATTTTATACCCATGTCTATACACCTAAGCATACACAAACTTTAGATAACTGCAAACTGCATTTATAATATAATACTTAGCGTGCCGTGATTGCCTCTAAATAATGATGCAATTTAATCGCAGGAAAGTTCGCATCTGATTGATCGATGATATAATAGTTTTACTGAACTACTGCAATTTTAACTCTCTAAATATTAATTAATTACTATTTATTCAATGAAACAATTAAAATTTTAAAAAAAATGAAACAATTAAAGTAGAATCGGTAAATAAAATTTTCGACAATCTCATGATGTCGGATTTAATTTTACATGTTAATTTAATGGAGCAGCGAATAATTTTCCAATAACTCGTGTGAAGTTTCCAATAACTACGAAGGCTTTAATCGGGTTACGAGAACGTAGGATCGATCTCGAGCCCTCTATTCAATTTAGTCTCGTGCGGATCGTTAAAGCGATGTCGATGGATATCGAAATTCGCGGTGCGAAGTATCTCGAATAACAGTTTCCTCTGCAGCCTTCGCAAGATATATCGTCAAGTGCATGCTTTTTACTGGACAAGAGTCCCCGAGGGAATCCCTGCACATTTTACAGTTGGATTTCCGGCGGAACCCCCGGTATTATGTTATAAAAGCACGCGTGGTATCGGATACTGCGGCGTTCAGCTTTATTTTTATTATCGTTACTCTGTGACATCGCCATATTACATGGAGTTCGTAGACAATCGTTACTAACTATTTTGTAAATTGTATATCAATAGAGATAGACACATAGGCTACAATAGCAATGCACGAAATCTATAACAGGTGACAATACATACTTGTCACTCAAACTTAATTCGAGCTTAATTAACTTTTACAATTTTTACTTTACTATTTTTGAATATTTTTAGACGCTTTTTCACTAAAAAGTAAAATACTTCAATACTTTTGAAATATTGACAAACTCTGATTCATCATCGATTCTAATCAATCTTTGATGATCCTATAGAGATTTTATTTGCAGAAACATCTTTGCCCGCAGGTGGCAATTTTGCTTATCAAGAAAAAATTAATACACGACTTGAAAAGCAAGATTTTATTACTATTATAAATTTGTTCTGGTGCATCGTATGTATACAGTATGTTTAACATCGATAAGGTAGTAAAGCAGAGAGCCTCTCTTGTTGTACAGCACCACCTGCTAACAGAGGTCTGAAACGGTTTTACAGCAATACCCGCCGTTGGGATTCGTTGATCAATTGCGCACTGTCGAGTGAATTTATGTATTAAAGAAAAATCGATGAAACAAAAGCGTTCGCTATTTCTTTCCAGCGGTCCTACATCGGTGACGATAACTTATGTGACTCATATAAATGTTATGATCTGGCAAGATACATTCAGCTAACAGATGAGCACAGTCGCGCCGAGCACGTGACGCTCAAATTATTTACGAGACCGTTTGATCCTGATTAACCGGTAAATGAGACTGATCTTTAAGCAAATGGGGACTGTACCCGAGACCGTCCACTTAGATTAATCGTTTTGATTGAATGGAAAGTCACAACAACATTATAAAGAAGGAAAATTTAAATGTCAAGATAGATTGTTCCCTTCTTGGAAATCAGGAATATTTATATAAATGTGCGCGTCACAAGTTTTGCAAAAAGAAAAAAAGAACACCATTGATTCAACGAATCCGATTAAATGTCACACTCTTGGAATTGACATGACGTCCGTACATTTGACTGGCATTTCTAGACAGTGACCTAGGATCACCAAATGTTCCCACAGACTACGTGACAAAAATGAAATAAACTTTTCCTCCGCAAGAGATTTTCTTTTACTGTACATTTTTCTTTTCCTTTAAATATTTTTTGTAGATAAATTTTAAATTAAATATCGGTTAAGAATAAAAGAAAGTAAACAGCAGAATTGCGTGGAAATTTTAAATTGACATTTATCCTTAATTTATTTGATTAAATTTTAAAAATATCTCTTAAATGTCAAATGTTACTATATTTACGCATCAATGTAGGTACAATGGTAATTTTTTTTACTTTCATACATACACTGAAAAACATTTCTGCTTGAAAAGAAACAGATCAAAACTTTTTGATTAAATCTACTATAATTATACTTGAAATATGAAAATGTTCGTTCATTTCCAACCATAAATTTTTCTAAATACAATATCGTTCATCATTTAGAAAACATTTGATTTACGTAAATTGTAAAGCATCCTATAAAATAATTCTATTAACTGAGCATATAGTTTTTTTATACAAACATTATAGTTCGCGCAAATTGTTTGTCTCGTTTATTATCATTATGATCGGAAATACGTCAAAGTGCGTTAGGGCATGATAATAGTTTATTGTTTGCAAAATGTATCCGCAGTGGATATATTAATTGCAATCTATTCCGCTATTATACTCATTAATCACCTATTATAATTAGAACATATCGTTAACCAGCACAGGCAACATTACAGTTAAATCAGTTATCAAACTTGTAAAATTGAGTATGTCGCTGATGGAGAACTCGTAACGTACGATGAGCGCTGCTAGAACGGAGCGTGGCAGTATGCAAATAAGAATTTCTGACATTCCACGATGTTTCGTCCCCTCGACTTCCCTTACGCCGTGCAATCACATTCGCTTGCCTGCGAGAGAACAATTGCGTAAAAATTTTTGAATATTTTCAGGAACATATTTGCTATTGACTGTCAATGTTGAATGCCACTGACATGTTTATCCACGCGCGAAGAATGTATCTGTGAAATCCTACTTCCTTATTTTTCTTTTACATTCTTCCGCCGTACTTCGACGAGATGGATGAAGGACATTCACTTCTTTTGGTAGCAAGCGAGTTAGCGAAGGCACGCGCGATTTAGCAATGAACTGTTGAATAATGGGCATTCCTTCCTGGTGCACAGGTGTATGCGAGGCCAAACCGATTTAACATGTCGAATTAAACTGAGTAACGCACGAAACCGCAGTACAGTTAATTATATCTCGATGTTGTTTGCGAACCTCGTGGCGTCAAAAAGAATCCCCCGGGAAAGCATCGACGAACCATCAAATTTATTCCGCTGCACCACCTCTGCATCGCGCTAGTTGGACTTGATATTTGAAATTTGTTTGCCTTCGTTATTTTTCGCAACGCTCGTTCTTAAGCATACATAACGAAACGTATAATTGTAGCAGAGAGATTTAATAATCAATTATTTATCCGCGAATTATCTGAAGTGGAGTTTTGTTCATGACATATACAATATATAAAATATATATATTTTTTTATACACACACACATACACGCACGGAAAGGTCAATTTTATTAAAGTATCTAAAAATAATTGTACCTATTGAATCATCAAAATAATGATGTAGGATGTTCAAACTGATTACTAGAATGTCAAAATAATTTGCAGTATTCATCATATTTAAAATTCCTATAATATACGTAATTATTTGAATGATCCAACAAAATTACTTTCAGATCTGTATGTAGTTAAATTTTCAGATATTTTAGTAAAATCAACCGTTTTTTCCGTGATATATGTATATATGTATATAAATGAAGCGAGATGATGCCATTTGCAAGTGATTGTTAAAAAAACTATTAAAACTCAAGTGTATACATGACAATGTAACTGCATAATGCACTCAAAATATATAAATTGAAACTCTGTCTAAATTGATAGAAGCTCTTGAAGTATCGAGTGTTTATGCAATTTATAAATTTAAACGACGGGGCGAAACAAGAACGGACAAATTATTCGGGTCAACAGCACGCATGAGTTGCTAGTGATAATCCTCCTTGGAAAATCCTTCGTACAGCTCCAATTTCACGTGTTATCCTTGAAAATCCGCGTTTTCATATTTGATAAAGTACGACGTTAAATGATTTCTTCAGCGCCGAACTTCGTCATAACAGGACATTATTTTTTCAAAGTGGCGATCTATTATACACATAATACCGTACTGTAACGAAAAATAAAAAGCACGAGGTTACTATAGAAATCTTTATTAATAAATGCGCAATAATCGAGAACTAAACCGTGATATATGGATATATATATATGTATATGGAATATTCCCTCTCGATCTATTATATTTTATTTGCAATGTTCGTGCAGATTTTCTTTCTATATACATGAGTCTTCAACGTTTTTTATTTATATTATTTTTAGTAGAGATGTACGAAATATTCGAATACAAATCAAATCGAATCGAATTTTGATTCAATTTGATGATTCGAATACGAACTATTTGAAAAATTTTAATTTGTGACCAATATCCATAGTCGATTCTTATTTTAAGACCATCTCAAGTAATGTCTTAAGATGCTAATGCGACTGTCTTATTAGTTTTCAAATATAAGAATCGACCATCAATACCAGATATTTACATGCAAGAATCAAATACATATATAATGATCTTATACATATATACATACATACAATAGATGTTAACCAATGAAATAAATATTCCAGTGTGATTTTACTTACTTTTATAATTTTCATCCCATTTCAAAATACATAATTAGTCCCAGATTCAATTCGAAAATAACAGTTTATTTTCGAATACGGTATTCGATTCGATTCGAGTAAAAAAATCTTGATTCACATATCTCTAATTTTTAGCATGTAAACTTTTGTTTATTCTTTAAAGAATGTTACACGTATTTTTTAACAAAATGAAAAAATGATGAACAAATTTACACGGAACAGATTTACACGGAAAGAGAAATTTGGAGTTGGAATCTGAAAATTTAACTAAATATATCTATATATAGATTTCAAAATAATTTTCTTGAACCATTAAAAATAAAGTAAACATGTTCTTAAAAAATAATTAAAATAAAATGAAAAACACTTTATTTTATATAATAACTATAAATTGTATCGTTAAATATAAATATCAATCTTATTGAATGTATCTAACATTCATTTTATACAAATTTCTAATTCCATTCATTTTTTGTAGAGAGACTATACACTATTATTACATCTTTAAATTGCAACTCGTGTTTTACGTATGAGACGATCAATAATATTTGACAAAATAAGCAAAATCTATTATAAGTGTCACAAGAAAAATGCATAAGAGAGCAAGTTAAAAAGTTAAAAAAGAATTTTCGCTCTGTTGATTTATTAATGCTAAAGAAAAATACTCATAATATTCAACAAAACTGATTTTCATAAGAAATCGCAATTCCGGATTAGCATGAGAAATACTAGCTGCCAAAGAAGAACTAGTTTAAAGCTGGTTTAATAATACATCTGTAATAATCAAGACATATTCCGTGCGGGAAATGCATGCTGCAAGGAAGTCAAGGAGAGTCAGAAGAAAACTCTCCTGTCCTCTTTTCAGCCATTCGTCCCTCTTACTTCCTCTCCCTCCCCTACATTACGCCCCTGCGCCTTGCACTTTGTATCTTCTCTCTTGCTCTTCCTTTTATCTAATACCTTCTCAATTCGAACATCGGTCGCTTTGCGAAGCTGGATATAGAAAAGTAAGAGAAAAAAAGATGGAGAGAGAGAGAGAGAGAGGGGAGGGGGAAGGGAGGAGAGAGAAGGAGAGAGATGAAGATGGAGAGATAGATACTATATAAAAAGAGAGAACGCAGAAGAGGTTTCGGCGCCGCGAAGAGGAACTACTCGAGCCGTGCATTCAGTCAGACCAGCCCAGTTCAGTTCGTCGAGTTGCAGTGGAAGAGCCGGTGCTAGATTACAGCCGGCGGACGATCCCGTCTTTGATCGGCCGCGTCTATGCTTTTGACGGTATCAAATGCTGGTCCAGCACGTTACGCGCCAAGATATCGTCTAGGGTACACGCATGCCATTTCCCGCCGACGACGACGCCACCGTGGGTGTCGGCGATCGTGATTCTGTCCGGGACATCCCAACCGGCGAGAAGACGTCACAGCCGGGCTGGAGGCTGCGAAGCAGCGCGACGAGAGCCGGCGACGAAGAGAGCGCGTTTAGTCGGTACGCAGGAGTCGGGCAGGTCGGTCGATTCGCTCTCGGCCCACCACCGATCAGCTGTTCGCCGCTCCGGCGACGACAGTCCGACGATCGACCGTCGACACGTGCGCGCGTTCCCGACTCCCGACTCGGATCAGCCGGCAGCAGCAGCTGATATTATACGCGCTGCTAATGGTACAAGCATCGAATTTCGCGAACGGCCAACAGTTTCTGACGGTTCCTATACTTACGGATAAATTGTGCTCGTGCGGGACCACAAGAAGTGTCAATCAGGGATCATTCAGTCTAGAGTTAATTATCCAGTCATATATATTCTATCTAGAGTTAATTATCCAACCAATCATTCAACCTAGAATTAATTACCTGTAACTATCCAATTATCGCTCGAGTGCATTAATTTAAAATATATGTATACGTGTAAATTTCGCGTCGTTTGATTGCATCGTCCGACGAGAACCTGTTCCTTCTACTTCGACTATCGCGAATTCGGTCCACGTCTGTTGAAGAGGACCCGGTGTGTAAAACGAGGATTTTCAAGGTGCTAAATCGTACAATCATCATTGTGAATATACAACCATTGTGAAACGTCGCGCATAACACTTGAATCAATCGAGCGTGGAGCTGACGAGAAATTGTCCGATTTGCAGCTCGCGACGGTACTGAACGAACCGGAAGAGGAAAAAACCGAGAACGCGAGTTCAAATTCCTTTTGACGACGTGCGTTAGATCGATCTACGATTAGCACAGTAAGTAGTGACATTCCTCGCATTCACTCTCGTGTTGTTCGCCAATTTCAATGACGAACAGATATGGCCTTGAATAAATTATTGAGTGTGAAGTGGACTTCATTGAGTAAAGTCTTTATAGAAACGTGTGAATTTTCGAGCGATACGATAAAGCGAGTGAAGACTCTTTTCCCATGGATTTTTCCCTTTGATTGATTGAGCCAACCCTTAAAGCGAGGTTTTCTTTCGGTTCGGGAGAAAGAACAGGAAGCTCCTTATAGGGTGACTGCCGCGGCTCGCTCGCCGACATTCAGAAGGATTTTCCGATTTTCAAAGAGTTCTCTATCGGATCTTCGAGGTTTGTGCGTGGCTTTTCTGGGCTTTGACGCGAGTAAAATCAAATGCACGAGTATTTCCGCGCGGAGTTTTCCGACCGCTCCAAGTACATCATGGCCTTGCCTTTCAAGTAGCTTTCTTGAGATTTCCTCAATTTCTAGTGAAAATGTGAACACGTCAGCCGTCCATTAAAGCGACAGAAATTTCTTTTTAGGAAACACTGTGAAACAATAATACCATATCTCGCGAGAACACGTTTAATCAATTAAAATCAACGTTGATACATAAAATAGTTCCATCGAAATGAAATTAGAATCAATTTACCAGCTTCATACGTTGGACGTTCATAAATAATAATTGAGTTCAATTTTACTGTCGAAACACGTAACAGGAATAATTTGAAATTTATCGGAAATATGTCACGAAACGGCAGAGATATTTCCGGTTCTGTCCACAGAATATTTTCAAAATTACAGGAAAATGTCGATATGACTAGTGTAAGACTATCGTGTAGCTTCACAGAGAAACTCCGGTATTCTCCGTGACGGCGAGCGTTCGGATAAGGAAATTGAAACGACTATGGCACTCGATAATCTGCATACCGTAAATATGCTTACAGCGCTTATCGCGGTTGTTTTACGGTGACAGAAAATTACCCGGCAGCACTCCATGCCTCTCTTCAACCTCTTTTACCTGGTTATCGTATATACGATCGTTTTGACACGCGTGCTTAAACCCGTGCATAGATCGTTACCGACGAATTTCGATGAATCTTTCCGAATAACAGGTTCTGTCGCTCGAACTTTTTTCCTTGGCACGAACGGGCAGCAAAATATTTGTGGCCGCCTAAGCGGCGTCCGGCCGACCTTCTCCTCGCTCGAATTCCCGGACGAATTTAATATGGTTTGTACATCAAACGACTGGAAGTACGCGATACACCGCGGTGTTCCGCGTCGCATCCGTTCACGCAATCGTTGGTAAAATGGATCAATCGTAAGATACGCCGGTTGATTCGTGCCAGGATCGAATGATGTAAAAAGGAAAAGGATTTCTGAGAGAGTATCGGTTTGAAAGATGTCCATCGTTCCTATCGATTTACTATTATTATACAAGATCATTTCGCGTTTTTAATGGTAAGTTCGTATCGCAGTAAAAATGTTCGTGTGTGTACATTCGGTATTTGAGAAAATAATTCGTAATCTTTTCAATACATTCAACAACATTTGATCGCTCAAGGCTTTTTTAAAAAAAGCTGATGTTGAATAAATCTAAAATTAGTTCGTAATTGTATCGCAAAATTGTAGAGAGCAAAAAATTGTTTTTAATAGAATAATATCACTTTCGTAGAATATGCATCTAATGCATTTTTCTCAATAATTCTCCTGTATCACACTCGTTAGACCTGTGTGTGGCATATCAAAATGACTAATGATCATATTTATTGTACAATTATTTCTCAGAAATATTCCTTATATTCGAATCTTTCCTTGTACTCTATTTTACGGATGATCACAAATTACATTTTTTTTCTTCTCTCTTTTTCTCTATATGGATATTTATTGTCTTCTTTTATCTTATTATATATCGTATTATTATCTTATTTTATAAATAAGCAGGGACTCAAGTAGTCTTAATAATGTTTCACCTTTTGTTGCAATAAATTATTATTATATTGTACCAAATAACAACTAATATCACTTTTAATTAATCTTTTATATATTTTTAACTAAAATAACTATGTTTCTGTCGCATTTTTCATTTATTCTGCAGAATTTTTTTAAACTGTAACTTCCTATCGTTATTAACCGATTTATTACTGCATTATGATGTTTCATTTCTAGTTAAGTGTCAACGAGTAAAAAAATTAATGAAAATTAAATACCTCTAGAGGAAAATCGCTTTTAGATTCACACGATAAACATTTCCCAGACTTAATCCGTATTGCAAATATTGATTCTAACCGGTGTAACTGCGATGCAAGCAGTAGACTAAATCACTAATAACGATAAGATAACGTACTTTAAGCCGATTAACGCACTACTGGTTAATCTTCCGGCTGGTGCAATCTACGATTTAAAAATTTTATTATCAGTCAATATTGTATTTCTTCTGTCATGGCCGCACAAAAATATTCGTTGTGATTATTCTAATGTAACATATAAATTCATATTATAATACATTAGCATGATCACAACAAATTTATTCACAAACTATTTATTTGATCCGAACATTTTATTTCAAAAAATATTTCTTTCTGAAAAAAAAAGAGAAACGCTAAAAAGTAGATTAGCAGCAAGACGATATAATATCGACAATAAAAACATAATGTGATAGGTGAGAAACGCGGGAAAATATAATTTACTTCGAGAACGTAGAGAATTTTGACTCTATGAACGCTCGCACAAAAAGTATGCTAGTCACCATACATCCTAAAATAATCAACGTCTATATATTAATTGAGAAATGCTAGTGAAATTCTTATCGTTAATAAATCCACGATGCGGTTAATTATGGCTGACGATAATCAAAAGCGATACGACAATCGCTTTGTTCATGGCATTACGAAACTGTTGGTTGATTAAAACAAGCAAGAGACGCTCCGGTAGAAGCTACTTGCTGAAACGTTCACTTTTAATTAGCGCTCTGACATTGGGACTGACACGTATTCGGACACATTCAAGTATCTTCATCATCACGTATGCACGTACTGTGCCACGTGTCCTTCTCGGCCAAATCCGAGAAATAGCAGGAAGACCTGCTAGTATCAACGCGGAATTCAAATGAGAGACGCAAGTTTAACACGAATAGTATCTCAGGGTTTAATCGATGAAAGTGGATTGACGGTTGTATAAACCAGGGTGTACGTCATTTCTCGACTGAAAGATTCGCGGAAGCTCCGCAATCCAATTTTTAACGTTTCGCTGGAAACCCTTCGTACAAATTTGCGATCGTAAATAATTGTTTACAACACAGTTACATACTCTCGTTTCTTAAAAAATAAATATTATTTTTGCATGTTTATATAGATATTTCTATATTATAAAATGAAATAATTTCTTTTTTACGAAAAAAAAAAAGATGTGATTTTAATTGCAACGAGCACTTGAATCTCTCTCATTAAGATAACATTAAATTACTGCTTAATTAATTTAGCTCGGTATAAAAACAAAATAAATAACGTTTCTATATATGTACGTATTTCAGAATAATTTCCAATAAACTGTGTGTATTTGTGTGTGCAAAATTAATTATAGATTGTTTATTTTCTGATACGATTAATTTTGAAAGGTCGTATATGGCTGGACTTACGTTCGGGCGATTAAGTTTAAGTACAGGAATTACGTGTGCCGGCAGTGAGACCGATGAGATCAGTACTTTCGCAAAGTATTTCCCAGAGGTGCTCATGATGCCCACACAGATAATTTAGTTGGAAAAGAAGGTTATTTTCGATCGGAGATTTAGCTTTGTTCTATTATCACCAATGGTAAATGAATACCCAGTAGAAATCTACTCTGTACTAATGATGTTACCAGCAAGATCACATATACACAAGCAACTAATAATAAAAACTTTTGCAGAATACACGTTTATAATGTTCTATTCGCCGATTTCAATAAATACCATATTTCCGTCGACGAAGAAGAGGCAAGAAAATTAAAAATAGAAATAAAATAATATTCTAGAACATTCGAACACTTCGAGACATATTTAGACTGTATACATATCTACTGATCGCGTTCAGTAGATAAAAATGTATTTCTAGACGTTCTAAAATATTATCTCACGTGAATAATATTCTATAACAGTCGTTCTCTCTCGTTTTTTCCTTATAAGACACAGAAAAAATGTTACTATTGCCATAACCGAAAATAATGATAATTTTCGCCCATTAATACATTTGGTTGTAACTATCGTAAGATAGGCACATCTGTTGCGGGATTCTCTAAACGTTTTTTTTTTTTTCGATAATCGTTGTTATTGTTAACTAGCGACAGCCAATGAGAGCCGCGCTTTCTTTTAGGATTGTCCTGCCATTGGCTGTCGCTAGTTAACGATAGCGACAATCATCGATAAAACGGTTAGAGAATCCCGCAACTGAACAGCCTTAACTATTCAGATATGATATCCCGCAGTTATCACAATTCTATTACAGTTCTTATAATCAAAAATGTATTGAGATGGGCGACTTTTGTTCGTGGCAACTGTAACCGATTTTTTTTTCCCATAAATTAAAGATTTCCAAATGTCAAATAACATTCAACGTTGTCAAATTTTCTGATCATAAAATGACATAAATATAAATTGAAGTGCCTATGTAATGAAAGAGAAATTGCGTCATGCGCAATTAATTAATGATTGATGTTACTGATATATAGACATTATTAATCACTCATAATATACGTGTGCATAATTTAATGAAGCTTCATAATGTGCTACTCCTACAATAAGCTATTCGTTGAATTGAAAAAAGAAAGGAATTTGACTGAAAGGATAAATTGATATTTAGATGACCTATCATTTAACGATTTAATTATTTAATTTGCTATATTTGATAAAAATTCGCAATTCTACAAAAATATATAAATATTCATAGTCTTTATTTGTGATTACAAGTGTGATTGCTAATGCGCATTATAATTACGTATTCTCGATATCCTCTGAATATTTACAACATAGTGTAAAACTTTTATCACATAAACATGATTATACGAAAAATTTTTGCAAAAAAATCTTTTTAAATAATGCAATAGTATGACAATAACATTATTGTATTAGTATTTAATGCGTTATAATTATTTATGAGAACAATTATTTAAAGATTTAAAAAAACGCAGAGATAGATATACATTAAAAAAAATATCTGCTTGGGATTAAATCCAAAATACGGATTTAATACCAAGCAATATTTAATATAATTTTCACCATGTTGGTTTTAATATTAACGTCAACATGCAGATTTACCACCATAGATTTTAAATCTGCACAAGGTGGTATTGATATAAATAGTATGGGTTTTAAATCTGCATTAACATTTTTTAGAGTGTATAGTATGGATATTATCGCGATAACTTCTTCGATAAGTGTAAATTGGCAATCGTTTCGCATGTCGTTGTTTAACGTACAGTAATAAAAGCGCTAATCCGATTTGCGCACATCACAATGTCGGTTAAACAGGAGGTAAAATGGAAAGAAAACTCAATTAAATGGAAAATAGAGCGCGTATATGATGTGCGTTTCGTGGAGAATAACGTGACGCGCGATTTGGCGGTACAATACCATTTCGGAGCTCGACGATTAATTGAGGTCGCACTTGAACGCTGATCTGCTGGATAAAAAGCTCTGCGGATATAATGCATTTCGCGCTGTGGAGTAAAGGCGGTATGGGTCATACCGCATTCGAAACTCTCATGCAATGCATTCCTATGGCGTACTACGATATACATATAGGAAATTCCACAAAATTCTAAGCCATTTGTTCGATTGTGTGATTCACGCGGGACACAACGCGGCTTGCATTGAGACAGGTAGACGCGGCAAACGAATTGTCCGTTTCGTGAATATCATCGAGAAGATTTATAGATTCCTCAGTTAATTATTCATATATCCATGTGCATGATATTTGAATATCTATAACGAGAGCGATCAACGCAAATTTAAGCTCGGCATAGTAATTCTAATGTATTCATTAAATCGAGTCTGACTTGTATTTACACTGTCCTAACATTGTATATACGCCATCACGGATGTAGCTAGAATTTTATTTAGGGGAAGGTCAAGTTAAACTTGAGAGTTTTTAACCTCTCAGGAGGAGGGGGAGATGGAGAATAGTTGAGTACGGACTATTGGACTTGTTTTGTCTTACATTAGTATTTTTAATTAATTATTAGGTGAATGAAAAAAAAACTTGAATTTATAACGCTAACTGTCTTAGATTTTCAAAAATTTTATAACTGTCACCTTCAATCTTTCGTTTTTTCTAAAATTAATTTTTTTGTGAATACTAACTAAAAATAATTATAATATTATAAAAAATTACATATTTATGGATTATGTTTAGTGAGTTACTATGTGTAATTTTTTGTAATTATTTTTATTCTTTAAAATTTATTAAGAAGAGGCTTCCATTACGTTACACTCATTTATGCCATTAACTCAGTATTGATATTAATTGCAAGTAATCGTTTACTCTAACCATCTAACAAAGTAAGTCAATTTGAATAAAAATGTACAAGATAGGAGTAAACATCGTGATTGGAAATATGTAATTAATTTCTTTCCTTGCTCTTTACATCAAAATATTGAATCAAGAAAATACTATTTATTCCACTTTATGTTATCGCGAATCTTCATCGTAAATCTTAAATATAACAGCATCGAGAAATCGTCAAGATAAATTCAGTGTATCAATATACATTTATAGGAGCCGGAAGTATTTGCGTTTTTGTGCATCTCATCGAAGGATCATCCGTCAAACGAAATTCGGGCAAGGTCGAGAGACGTTAAAAATCCGTTTCCATAATCAATCCCTTGTGCCCGACGTACCACGGATTAAAATAAATCACTGCACACAAAAATGTTGTCGATTTATCATATAAAATGAACGTCCGCAAAAGCGACCAACTACGAGTATCCAATTTTAGATAGCTCTATAAAATAGCTAGATCTCTAAATGTGCAAATGTAATGTTGATCAAGCTCTGCATATAGCGACTGAATTTAATGTCAAACCTACGCAATGACATTTAACACCAGGTTAAATGAATCATAGTTTCGTATACAGCGAAAATTCTACTAAATACGAGGGATTGAACTCCGATTATGTCAACCGTAGAGACTAATGAATATGTATGCTTTCAAAGATTGAATATATTAACGTATTCACGATAACAAATTGTTCTTATTATCGACCAAACAAAATTTTTATCAACTTTATTAATACGATATAGTTGTTTTTAATAAAGATTTAAACTTTAACTTTTATAGCTTCAATTTTAATATAATTATATATATTATAATATATATATATAATATCATATATTACAATATATATTATAATTATGTATTTTTTTGTATAAGATGTATTCCATAAAACTTTTCTCTGATTATCAATCTAAAATGTCATTAATAATTTTATTAGACTATATTTTATTTTATCTCTCTTATCTGTTTTAAAAATCAACGTAAGAATTAATTTACTTTAATTGTTGCATATTCTTTCATACTATTAGCAACACAATCGCAAACAAGCTACACATTTTTACTGCACAACGTGCCTCTGATGCAAGTAGTCGCAAATGCGTTAAGGCTGATAAGCCGGTATAAGAATCGGGTTATATGAGGCGTATAACTAGGTATTGCTAATCCAAACGAATCGGCCTGCGCAAGTAAATGGGTCAGTGAAGCTCGCTTTTTTTCCTAACAATCGAGAGAGAGTAAGCCTTCAGGGGATTGTACAGGAAGTAAATTGCGCGCCACAGCTCGCCATAAGACAAACTGGGAGCTTAAAACCACGCGTGAGGCCACAAATTTATAACGAAAATCTTGCGTCACCGTGTTACACCATGATCCTTTGATCTCGATTTGTACGATATGCATGACCAGCAAATATGTAAAACGTGACATCACATTCGTCGCCGGCGAATAATGTGTTAGGCATACATTCACTGAATAAGGACAGTTATAATATATTTTCGATATCGTGTCCAGAATCAATTTTCGTGCCCGTTATGAAAATCGATTTACAAAAGTATTTCAATATTATGCAATAGGATCATCAAATTGACTTTCAAGTATTTGCTGGCAAATAAGAAGGCATTACATTTATAGAGCCGAGCTTTAACAGGTTGCGATGTAATCATTTTGCAATAATTACTGTATTTGATTAATTGGGATGTACTTAATTAAGTGTCCATACATGTAGGGTAATATTTTACGAAAATGATGCAGACGTAGCAAGTTATTTTGGTGTCAGTGTTACGCTGCGCGATGACATCACTTACTTTTGTTTTTTAATTGTCTTGTTTGGTGTTTTAGTGTTGATTTCTGTGACATATTATTCTAAATTATTCCGAAGTAAGCGTCTCGCATGTACAAGACTGGTATGTAAAGCGATGTATGTACCTCAACGGAACGTAATCGCTCTATTGTTGCACCTTACTGAGGTGTGCGTGAATGTGATGACAATATGTGCGCTGAATATGGCGGCAAAACGTGCTCTCTAACGTGTACAGATACACGCTCGAAGGCGAGTTAAAAATGAAAATTGAGCAAGCAGCAGGTTAAAATGCTGACTCAGTTCTGCGTATTTTTGTTATAAACACATTATAAAATATGTGATTTTTTCCATGAAGAGGAAGTCCGAGCTTTTCGGAGAACTTCATCCAACTTTTTAATTAATTATTTTTACTCGAAAATATACGTATCGTATAAAAATTTTAAAACTTTTTTAAAAGAATTCATTCGATTTTTTTTCCTTTATCAATCATCTTCAACATTCAACGTCATTAAAATAAATTTTGAATCATTCTGTACGAAAAGTTCTCTCTCTCTCTCTCTCTCTCTCTCTCTCTCTCTCTCTCTCTCTCTCTCTCTCGCTATTCTATTTCTACAGAACTATTTCAAAGGATAGCAGAAGAAAGATTACATTATACACAAAATGTTTTTTCTCTTCAAGTAATGCCACTTGGGGTCGTATTGTTACTCATAAGCGGCGGAGCATTTAATATGCGGAACGTTTAATGTGCTATGACGAGGAGCTTGTACGTCCCAGCGGCGTAAATTCGCAGTTATAAATTGCCGGAGGAGTCGCGGTGGGCATATTTCCGTGCTATGTGAAAGGCGTTCTGTTCATTTCAACTCGTTACCTCCAGTTTTCAAGCCCGACTTGCGATGCTACTTTACCCGAAGAAAAATCAAATCTCGTCGAGTGAGTTGCATTGCGAGTATACATTGACCAAGATTACGAATAAATTATGGTATTTCATCCTGATAGGATATCCGTCTTCATAAAAGACGGATATTCATTAAAGAAGAAAGGAAAATAGATTAGAATGAAAAGATACGACGATACGAGAGGGAAAGAAGTTAAGAAAAAGCTAAAAGTCTAATATTCGTATTCATAGTCAGACCTTGTTATACATTGTATACTTAAGGCTTTCTTACATTTATCTTTAGATGCTCTATATAATAATTCGTAAGGCATCTGAAGATAAATTTAAGGAAGACTTAAATATGGCCTGACTATAAATACGAGTGTAAAGCTGATTGATGAGAAGATACATGTCACGTTCATAATACATAATATGTCAAATATTGCATACATTACGTTCATTTACTACGACAACACAATTCAAAAAACAAAGTTTTCCAAAAAAATAAATTCAAATATTTTGAATTATTGAAATTTTGTAATATTATTTTTAAAATGTAATTTTTATGTCATTATAGAACAATAAAAGTTATTTTAAAGTATGTGTTCCCGCTTTGTTTTATATTTCCGTTTTTTTGCAAGCAACTCAAAAATGACAAATTTTTGGTGTCATTATCGTAGCAAATAAGCGATATGCATAAAATATTAAACAAAATCACTCCTATTTTCGTATTCTTTTTGATAATAAATAGCGTAAGCAGTAAAATATAGAGTGTAAAATTAGAAATATAAATAAATCTTTGTTGACGCTCCTCCTGCTTCCGGAATTTCATAGTTTTCGAATGGGAGGCAATTAAAAGTTATCACCGACTATGTGCCATTTTTGCGCGGTTAGTAGATATGCAATCTCGAGCGACTGTATGCATATCTTCTGACTACATCCAGGAAAAACGGTGTATTTTTGGACGTTCTATAAAATACCATCTCGCGTGAATAATTTCATTGTTATTTAGTGAAATTATAAAATTACAGAGATATGAAGATACAAATGTCCTCTGTGTAAAATTAATTCCCTTTGGCTATTCGTATGGTGTCCATTTAATTTAAGAGAAAGTACGGTCGATTGGTGACATTCTATGTACACCGATTTGATCGTTACGGCACTGACAATAACGACGATAATAGTTTTTCGCTGGACCATGAAACTCTATTGTTACGCGATGCCGAGGCGAACGCTCGAGTTCACATTGTAGAGTACCGGAATGCCGGAATTGCATTGACCCTCGCGCCAAATAAATGTACGGGCATTGCGCACCGAAACGGCAGAAAGTCGAAGACATATAAAAAGAATAGAACATTCTGTCCATCGGAAACGAGAAATAGTAAAAGCTTTTTAGTATTCAATAAAAATGTATGCATACATAAAAGAACGAACTTTCGGTGTGTATCTAAATGACAAAACTTCGTCGTTAAATTGAAGTAGATCGTATACGATATGTAATGTTCTTAACTCAAAGATTAAATACCTATAAATTTTTAATGAATATCAAAAAGTTACTACTAATGACTGTTGCTCTTGAAACTCCACTCAAAGAGAAGCCAAAGCACCAAATTCGGGAAAGTCTTTGAAATTCTCGACTCCATTATCAGAATTAATATCCAGTATATTTAACTCTTCGTGCTACGCTTTCAATCTAGCATATATGGCTTTATTTTTCCATTGCATGTAACTTTTTTTATTAATAAACGTACATATTATATATTTACTTGGTATCTTTATGTTCCTTAATATCCGGCAGTTCGATTGAGATAAAATTCTTTACAACCCATATAGAGTTTTACAATCGATCGACTAGTTTAGATACTGGCGTAGTACTGACAAATTACTGGTTTAGTAGTGACTAAGTACTGGATGATAACTCGGGTTCAAAACTGGCAGATGGTATTGACCCAGCCAATTATTTCTCAGTGTGATAACCTAGTACTAACTGACAGAATATTGGTCGTCATTTGTCAGCTAATCATTTGCCAGTGATGGTCCAGTACTGATTGATAGAACCTTTGCCGTCAATCGTAGCATTAGCTAAACATTGGTTTTTTGTTGTAACTGTTGGCGATTCTATATATATAGGAATATGTATATTTTTTATTAAATTTATAATATAAACAATTGAGTTAGATTAGGTATACCGTGTCCAAATTTGTTGTTCCTACACGACATTTTTTTGCCACTAAGAAATTAAAGTCTTAATTCATTTTATAACATCGTAAAATGTAAGAGATACCATTAATAAGAGATTAAAAAGATATTTGCTATCAAGATACAGTAGTAATTACGCAAAAAAAAAACTGCGATCTTTATAATATAAGCATGGATTACGTACACAATTTTAACACGAGTACATATTTTAAGGAAAGACTAGATTTTCTTGTTAAACGCTTGTTTAACTCATTATTGATAGTTCGAGTTAATAAATACGGTCATAAATGATCAAAAGGCATAATCATAAATATTACTTGTAAAATTGCAATGAAAAAAAACTACAAATCAACTATAATATCTATATTTCGTTGCAACAAATGTATTTTAATATACCTACACTTTGAACAGTAATTTGCGTTGGAAGAAAAGACTAGCGTTTCTCACTATAGACGCATTGTTTGAATTCAATTAATCGCTTAAATGCTTACATGTACAATGACGAATAATCATAATCGAAAGCTGTAATTATGTATTTAATCCAAAACGTGCTTTAGTGAATTGCATGCGTAAGTGAATTAACAAACATTCCCCTAATATGCAATTTCAGATTATACACTAAAATATTGTGCTAAATCTAATTTCATAGAACGGATTACAATTGCCTATTATTATTATAAATCGTAAGTTTGTTCCGATTAACGTATTCAATTTTCACGCGTCTAATTGTAACGTTTTTGTAAAAGATCGTTTGTTTCGAAGATAAATTTATTATAATAATCAGAAAAAAAATCTAGATTACGTGGAATCAGTAAATGACGTTAAAAAAATGCAATTATCTTATTGAATAATTATAAGAATATAATTTTTTGCGTCGTCTAATCATATCAATTATGTATACAACGTTCTATATTCTAATTGATCACGATAAAAACGCTATCTTAATTTAAACTATCTAAACTATCTTTCTTACTCACGTAAGCATGTAATTCATATAACATAAGAAATTATATAAATTTTGTTTTAACATTACTTTTGAAATATTTCTAATTCGCCATATATTGCAGAATCGAGGTTGTTAATGCGACAGTTTATATTGTATTAATTATCGGAGTGTTTATAACTATGAGCTATCTTAATTAGATTCAGGTATTTCGCGATTAGAGGATTCTACTGCATATTACTAACTTCGTCTACGCCAGCAAGATGCAGCGTCAATATTGATTTATGTTCAGTTCGATTCGCCTTTCGATAGAACATGATAAATTGAGGTCGAGAAACGAAGGCACGATCATACGTATAGCAAACAGAATAAGACAGAAAATCTATACCATACGTTGAATATATAATTTCCTTTTTTTTCTGATTATCACAAATAACAACTTTCCCGATTTCCTTTGAATGAAAAATGTTCCACCGTTACATTTATCTATAATATAATATTATATAACGTTGTGACTCGTTAAAGAATTAATATTCATTGTTTCAGAAATACTTTTCGTCTAGTATCATATTGCAAAAAAGTTTTATGAAAAAGTATATATCTCTCGTCAGAAATAAAACATAATTATCGGCATCGCCCGGCATTTAATTTCGCAAGGAAAATGCTAAAATGGTGAAACTGAATTAAAAATCAAAGGAGAACAATCGAGATATCATTAAAATATTGTAAGTACAAACAGTAAAAATTTAGAACAGCTGGCATTGTAAAGTCCATTACACCCTGCCAATCCGAGGCCAATATCCGTCGATGGTACTTCGTCAAAGACAGTCGGGTCAGGTCGTTCCCTGGTCTCGTCGCACCATTTGCCAAATTGAGAAAGCCTTTAGTAATCAAAAACGAACCTTGATATTCTTTTTCTACCAACGGTCTTGTATTTTCGAGAGGCGCATACATCTCGACTCGAATGCTTTTTGCTGCGGTCGACCGCATTGCCCGGCGGCAGGGAGGTTTCTTAAAATAGATTTCAGTGTTAACTAGAGGTTAGTTTAACCACATACGCATACATATATACTTATCGAGTGGAACATACAATGCCATCGTGGGTTTCTCTAGACAAGATTTTACTCTATGAAAGCTGGACATGTATGCGCATTTGTGCTTTCAGCTACAATCCGTTGCTGTTACACCAAAACCTACGTCTCTCTATTGTAATTTAAATAAAGAATATTAATTAATTCAGTATTACTAAAATAATAAAGTAATATAGAATAATGAGCTGACTCTGACCAAAGAGACAGACAGAGAGAAAAGGAAAAAATCCAATATGTGTATAATTTAATTTATATTTTAAGATTTCTACGATTTTGTAAAAAAGTAAAAAAAGCTACAGAATTTGATGAAAAAATATTTTTCCAAAATGTAATTTAAATGAAATATATTCGCATTTAATCGATAATTGATTTTGATCACACTGTCTTCTTGTAAGAGAACTTAAGATTTAGGACTCGCGTAAACGTAATTTAATTTTAAAATGAATAATAATCTGGCATATATTTTCATTCGTTGTCAGATAATTACTACTTTTCAGATATTAAAATCCTGTGCACTTTTATCTACTTATTCTTTCTATTCTTTTTCATTTTGCACACTTCCTCAGACTCCCTATCTCATCTCTGTTTCTATTTCTTCGCTTTTCCGTTTTATGTATATCGAGAGATAATGGATACTTCGCATTAGTGTTCTTCTCTTATTACTATTGTCGCTTTTTTCATGCGAACAGCCTATTCGAAAGAAAAGCATCCACCTTGCGAAGGCGAACCGCGCGCAAGAAGAATTTGATGTACCGCATCCGCTATTTTTACGTGTCTCTTCCGCCATCTTTCTTGACGCTTGGTTTATTTGCCTGTCACGTTGACGCGCAATTATTACGAACGCGCTACGTGATTTAATATGCGACCGTACTTCGTTGCACTTTAGATCAACGCGATAAAATTTCCGACAATTTGTTTTTCTTCCGTCGAATGCGTATAGCGCACGGTGTGGATGCTATCGATGCAACATATGTATATGCAGCATGACGGAAATTGCGTTATTGTCAACTATTGAAAGTTCAACTTGAAATAGTACAAAACGAGCGTATTCTTGATAAAGTTTACGATATATAAGAGGATATCGCGATATATTATAATTGTGATAAAAGTAATTTATCAATGTATTCGTCAAAACTGTCAAGTAATCAAATTTTATCTTGATTTATTTTCAATGCATTATGCTCTCCGCTTTGATATCTGCTCAATTTGAACTATAATTTATTTTATAAAAAAATAAATTTTTGTGATTTAAAACTGAATCAAATATAAACAAATGTCTGTATAAATTTCCGATTGTTATAGTACGTAAATAATATATTTATAAAATGATAAAATATAATTAACAAATAATTAAAATGTATACTTATCAATGAAGTTAAAAATTTACAAAATTTATTTCAACTATTATGTTTTAATTTATATATACAGGGTGACCCATTTTAACTTAGGCAGCCAAATAACTCGAAAACTAAATCCAATAGACAAAAATGTTTCAAATAAAAATGGAACGGTGTCGAGGGGGACACGTTTTAGTCACGTTGTTTTTTTCCTAAGTGGAGGCGCTGAAAAGATATGAAGGTCACCTCCACTTTTTTAAATGGAATTATGTAATTTTTTTTAGATAACGTGATTCCTCTAATTATTTTGCATATAAAAGTATTAAGGTAGAGATACCAAAAAACCAATAGTTTTCGAGATATTTTACACTTTATTTTGATACATATTGACACAAAATGTTAAATAACTCGTAAACTGTTGACTTTTTGATTATCGTACCTTAATACCTTTGTGAACAGAATAATGAGATAAATCAAATGGTGTAAAGAAAACACATAGTTGCTTTAAAAAAAATATGTATACAAAATGGATAATTTTTTAAATACGCAATTATGTGTTTTTTTATACCTCTTGATTTATCTCATTATTCTGTTCACAAAAGTATTAAGGTACGATAATAAAAAAGTCAACAGTTTACGAGTTATTTAACATTTTGTGTCAATATGTATCAAAATAAAGTGTAAAATATCTCGAAAACTATTGGTTTTTTGTCTACCTTAATACTTTTATATGCAAAATAATTAGAGAAATCACGTTATCTAAAAATATTACATAATTCCACATTTAAAAAAGTGGAGGTGACTTTCATATCTTTTTAGCACCTCCACTTAGAAAAAAAACAACGTGACTAAAACGTGTCCCCCTCGATACCGTTCCATTTTTATTTGAAACATTTTTGTCTATTGGATTTAGTTTTCGAGTTATTTGGCTGCCTAAGTTAAAATGGGTCACCCTGTATATATTTTCACGATTTTTAACTTTCATTCCTAAAATTATTTTGGAGAAGTGTAAGTAACATAAAGCGTCAAAAAAAATTGTTTAATGTGTGTGTAAATATTTACCTAATTATGCAATCTAAAAGGCCTCAGTTTTACATAAAAACATCGATTTAATAATTATCGAAAGATACAAAGTGTCAATCTATTAATCATCGAAACATTTTTACATAAAGTTTTAAGATTATTTTAAAAAAATACATCAATTTTTATATTTCCAACGTTTTAAAACGTTTCAAACGTTTGAGCAAGCAGAGATTATCAATCTGGCGATGACTGTTTAATGATTGACTGATTTTGTATGCCTTACGGGACGTGACAGGAATTGACGAAGGTACGCTGACGTAGATTGCCTGCTGTGCCCATCAGCTGTGGTTCCTAACAATTTCGATAATACAATTTGACCCCGAGGCACGCGAACAAATCTGATTTATGTCATGTGCGTAAAGCGTGAGAGTGCGATAACATTGCACTTTCGCTGCAGTCATGCCCGCGCGTTTAAATTCACGATATCGATATTTGTTAGTATGCAACAAGAACGAGCGGCGCCCGGCTTGCGTGCCAATGTGAAAATCCTCCGTTGATGTACAGTGCTTTCACACGACCATATATGCGAGAGAAAATATTTATTACCGTTCGCGATTTTGCACCGAAGTACCGAGATGCTTCGCGGTGGAACTGAATATACGACATCACGACAGCGGGAAAACGCATTATCAGTATTACTGTATCAGGTGTCACGTCGAACAAGCTGTCGATACCAGCGGCGATCGGTGTCACGCGTAATTGACCATTACATCTTTTTTCCAACTTTCTCCCAAATATCTATTTTCGAGATATACTGTGTGTAATATTTTACAGAAAAATTTACGATACATTTTGTAGAAGAATCTTGTTGGAACATCTGTTACTTCAAAATGAAAAACTATAAGAACTTCACCAGAGATATTATTCTTATTTAATAACTCTAATAAGTAATTAATTAATAAGATTCGACCATATATAGCATATTCAATAAGGAATTCGTGAATAAATTGATCTTAAGTAAAACGAGCAAATAATTAAACTTTGAAATTTTATAAATACCTTTTTACCTACACATTTCGAAACTTAGTGTGTTTTACAAAATTTCATATTTTAATATATTCCTATGAGATCTCTTGGAAAATATGAAAAATATGCGTCGCGGCATCCATTGTGTCGAATCGCTGTCTACACACGAAACATCGCAGTGAATATTTCCATAATAATATGTACGCGCAAATAGTGAAAACCACTTCACGCGGTATTGCAGCGTGCCATGTTGTTGCTCCAATTCCAACTTTTTTTTAATGACTCATTTATTCTCTAAAGTAGCATTACTTCTGCTGTATGCATATATATTTGTAGTCTTTTCTTTTAAAATTTACAAAACGATATAACACAATCGAATTTTAATAAGAGAAGAATAATCCTTTGTCATAAACTTTCCTCAAACTTAAATTGAAAATTCTGTTAAGAGGAGACAATTTTTGAGGACATATGTATGCCGTGCTATATCTCGGTAGTAATTTTAATGTAATCATAATAAACCGATTGTTTGAAATAAAATAAAAAAGGAGAAAACATCTTTTACGATTTTCTTAACAGAATTAGGTATACATTTTAAAATTGTTGCTTGTTACCAAAATTCATAATTTTTACTTACATTGTGTATTATTTCATAATTTTACACACAACAGGAGATGAAAAAAAAATCGCTCCGCACAATTAACAAAGAACGAGGTAATTTCTACGAAAATTCGTAAAATCTGTCCAGAGGATATACAGCGTTGTATAGCTTGCAGTGAGAGATAAGGAAAAGAGAACACTTATATAATGTGCAATTTGTTGCAGGGAGGGCGAGGGCGGCGGTGGCGGCGGCGGCGGCGGTGGCGGTCGTTCTGTGACCGGCTCCGGTGGCGGTGGTGGAGGCGGCGGCGGTCGTCGGGCACCGAGCCTAAGGCTGGTGAACGGAAGGGCGACCACGGGAGTGAGTTTGCACACCAGCAGCACCGAATCCGTGCGCTCTCCCCATCACCAGCTCGGCCAGCAGGTCGGCAACAACAACTGCCACGCCGGTAACAACCCCGCCGCGAACAATCATCCACGGCTCAACAAAGATGACAGCATCAAGATCAGCATCGAGAACACCAACACGTGCACGGACAGTCTCGTCACTGCTTTAGACGACGAGACCCTGCTCATCACCGATTTCCTGGGCGACACAGGTAAGCGCCGCTGGATCAATAATGAAAGAGAGATTTGCCAGCCTTCGATTAAATATTCGTAAATACAGCAATTCTCTCTGATTGTCTCTTAAGCACACTGAGAATGTTAATATTTCTGTAAATATGCGTTGACATATTTATTTGTGTTACCACCTACATTGTTAACCACATACATTGTTAACAAGTCACATATTATTGCTTACAATTAAAATTTGCGAACTACTTCTACTGATTAAACAGTTCATTTTCATAAAATGTATAAATACGACAATCATTTCAAAGTTAGGTAATTCGATTAATTACGGCGGAATACACAGATTGTAATAACTTTCATGCACCGTGACAGAATGCAATAATACTGCATTTCATGAAATCCTAAGAGAATCCACATTTAAATGTACTATTCAATGCAAATGTATATTTTATTGTTTATATTGCTTCTTTAATTTTTGTAAAAGTCTTGATAAAAGTGTCATTATTCGTTACTTTTATACGACAAACATCAATGTCGTATAAATATTATGTTTAAATATACAATCGATTTATTTGAAAGTACACGGAGATATTTCATGGAGATTTGCATAAAATATGATATAATACATAAGCACAATCAATAAAAGGAAATAAAAATCCTATAAATAAGCAAAATTAAGGATGCATAAAAAGATGGAATGCTTTGACTTACTTAGCCATCATCAACCATCATATATGTATTATATCAATTTATATTCGATTATGTCTTAAGCATATATATACAACATATATAAAAAAACATGTTTAAAAAATATACAAAAATAATTTAATTTATATATAATATATTTTTTTAAATATGTTCAGATAAATTGATATACAATGTATGATGGCTAAATAACACGAAACGTTCCATCTATTAAATGTATAATAATACTGGAAAATTAAGTATACATCCTTAATTTTGCTCGTTTATAAGCTTTTTATTTCCTTTTAATTACGTATATGAGCAATTTGTGTCTCTGTTTCTCATTATAAGCACGATCGTTATAAATTCCAATTGAGCTTACGATCCTTAAACTTCTCAGAGGAATATAAAAAATGTGAGTAAAAATCACAACTTTAATGAGATCCGCCGTTATAGAGTGATACAATTCTAACGATAGAAGTGAACCGTGCAATTGCATTGCACGTTGCATCGTCGTTACTGTACCATACTATTGAGCGATACTCGTTGCTAAGATATATTTGATTTCTAAATCTTTTATTTTATTTAGTAGGTCGTGCGACTTATGTTTATTCAAATTTACCGCGATCGACGAACTCAGGTGCCGCTAGTGTTGTAGCGATACTAAGTGTTTTGTTTTAAAAACTGTTGAAAAGATAGCAGATAGTAGTTCAGTTAGAAACAGCGAATAGACCAGACGTATAAGGTTCATAAAGATTAATTTACACACAATTCTAAAATGATTCTTAAATATGTATAAAGTCTGCTGCAATGTAAAGGGAAAAGTAAAATTTAACATAAGAAGTAATCCATGTTATGTTAATCACTGCTCATGAAAGAGACTGGACGTGAAATTGTAGACTAAATTTACGACTATTCGCGATCGTCAGTACATTTATTCTTTACCTGTATCGCGTCAATAAATTACTAAATCGAATCAGAACGCTCATAAATGTCAAATTAAACTTGCTTCTCGCAGATATACGTGAGTGCAATTGTTGCATCGTGGTGTTTGCGGTGAAATGTCATAAATCATTGATAGACTCTGTGACACACGCTTATATACGCGTGTAACGAGTGTATTGTCCATTGAGTGATATGTAGAAATGTGAACAATGTAATGCGTTTAATATGAACGATGTACAACTAATGACAATTTAAAAAAGAGTTTCGTTTTATGGAGATATACTTAAAATAAGAAACGAGATTACCATACAAATAATATCGAAGCGAAAATCGATAGTGCAATATGTTAAATATCACAATCCTGAAAGAAAGAGAGAAAAGAGAAGGAAAATATTGTAGCTCTTCGTAGGTGTATAATGCAACACGATACGTTTCATGAGAAATGATTACCATGCTCAAAGTTGTGTTTTTCGGGATAACGATTTCTTTTTTAACAAAAACAATTTAAAACATGCTCATATTATTTATTAACAGACGATATTACTACATGAAATTTTTAGCAATGTTTACACGACTTTATAAATGCAAATTCAACATTGTTATCAAGGAATATAATAATCCATTATAAGCATCTCGTCTTTCAGGTTTGAATGCATCGTATAATATTTGCCGCGTACAAATGCAGTAGATCTTTCGTGGAAATTGGAAATATCCTGTGATGATATACTGGAATATAATGAACATTTGACATTTCGCGCAAATATAGTTGTTTTCTGAATCCAAGTGCATTCATTAAAATAGTAAACCTCAATGACAATTTGCAGTCTCTCTGATGATATTTTCTTATGTAAATAACTTCATCGGAAAGTAAGTAAGTAAAAAAGTATGATTTTAACCTATAATTTTATTGAATTCCATGTCACAGTAACACAAATTTAAATCATCCAATTTATATTATTGCAGACTCGAACTCTTACAGCACAGAAACTTTACGAAATTTGCAAATACGACTAACATGCAAATCTGAATATTTTTTTATAAAAACTAAAACGATAAGTTATATGTAAAGTTTTTCTCTGAATAATAACAAACAAAATGTTACATTCTTAAAATATCACACAAAATAAAAAAATATTAATTTTTTCAAAATTCTGGAAATACAGGATAAGGCTGTAAAACAGGTCACCTGAATAAGTATCACGCTAAATTTTATATATTAAAATAACATATATTTATACATAAAAATAACATGACGTAAGTGAATAAGTGTCAAATATTCTAGGAACATACTCCCATTGACCAACATTTAAAAAAGTTTATACGAACATGGACTTAAAAACGCTCAATTTTTTAGATAAGAGTTTCATTATTTAACAATGTCAAACAATTAATGAAAATAATGACATTTAAAATAATCACATTAAACATTTGAAATTTGAACATTTCAATAAAAAAAGTTTTAACATTTTTTTACAAAGTTATACAAAACAGTTTTCTGCAAATAATCTTATCTATATTATATAGTGCCAATTATACATAAAACAAAAAGATTAAAAAAATCTTTAATTATTCTAAAATTAAGCCTTTTTGCAATGTTCAATCTTAAAAGATCTCTATTACTTGTCCCATTATTTGGTACTAAACAATCAAATTTCTCTTACCTCAAAAACGTTTCTGTATACGTAAACTCATGTTCATATAATTTTTTTATATTGTTAGCTAATAGAGGAATATGTCTCTAGAATATTTAACACTTATTCATTTATACCTTATAAGTATGGATAATATAGGGATTAAAGTAATATAAAATATACCATATATATTCTGATAAAAATACATTTCTGAATGATACAAAGTATTACAATACTTTTGTGTCTATTTTTCTTTCTTTTTTTATTAATCACAAGCTATAATATATAAAACATAGCTAGGCTTTTCTGTTCGTCCGTTTCAAGTATCATACGGTATATGATGATCGCAATAAATTGCGATATTGGATCTCTTACGCCACTGCGATACGTATTGGCAGGAATCATGGTAGAGCGTTCGGGGATTAGCGTATACTAACATACGGAAAAAAAAAACCGGTACATATGTACTCGTTCGTCCGGCTAAAACCGGTCAGTGGATACGCGTCTCTTCTCGTGCTTCTCCGCGTCCTTGTTCCGTTACTTAAACGAATCTTGCGCGGTATCTGCCTTTAGACCGGGTCAACGCGATACTCTGTTTCATCTCGTTCTCGTTCGCGAACTTGCCATGACGGTGCACGTCGAAGATGGAGAAGGATCCGATTTAGTGGCGCAGGAGATGCCGCTCATGCAACAAGACGCCGTACCGTCGCGAAACGGTTTAAAATCGAACAATACTGGTTCCTGGTCAAGATCGTACGAGAAGTTTAGCTCAACTTGGACATTACAGGGTAAATCGCGTAAATCTGGTGAGTGTTGACAAACCGTAACGGTTACGCAATTGTCAATAGTCATCAACTTCGTCGGTACTTATTTCAAGAAAGAGACACAAACACGACGATTGTATATTCCTTCGTTGAATCTTTTTCGCTTTTTCTAAACCAAGACTTTTACAAAAAAAAATAATTACATTTTATAAATTGTGTACATAAAAATAATTTAAACAATTAATAAAGACATAATATGATTAATCCTAAGTCATTATATTTATGTTTTTATTAATTTTTTATGAATCAATGAATATACAAAATATCTGTAAACGTAATAAGTACGTGTATACAGTATAATAATTATTTACATATAGAAATATTTCGTTTATATATCTACATGAGTGACACAAATATTCACAATTACAACATTAAATTGGGATATTCATATTAGAGAATTATTCAAAATTAATATCGTATATAAAGTTTGGAAAATTATACATGCGTTATTGATGCATATACATATACAAAAGTGATACTTGAGTTCTTAAGAAAAGCTTCTTTGTTTTAAAAAAAGATGCATTATATTACAAAAAATGTAAATAAAAGTTGCAGCAACTAAACGAAGATACAGAATGATATGGAATTCCCGAATGTGTGTGAATGTGTATGAGTGTGTGTGATGTGTGTCGCGACACATTAGATTTGATTGTCTGATAAGTTTAAACTTATTTAAATTAAAAATTAATTGTGTAATAAGTTTAAACAGACAATTAACATTTTTAAAATAAATTTAACTCATCTTGTGTAGTCACACACAAGGTCTAAAAAATTACGTGAAATTTGCGCACAGCAAATTTCGCGAGTTAGTTCACGAGCCATAAAAATATTTCAGGTTAACGACATTAAGTCATACATGTCGGCGCTATCATAGCGTAAGTTTACACGTTCGGTTATGCCTGTGAATAGTTTGCGATTTGTGCTTCGTGCGACCCGATATCGTGTGACTCGGCTCGGGTTTATCGGACAGGCGTGAGATTTTACGGGCGTTATCGGGTGACGATAAAAATCGCAGAATAATGGACGTTTGTCGTCGGACTGAGCTCACATGACCATGTTACAGGCAACGAGATGAATTACAAGGGCAGCGGGAAGGTCCACTTCGGGGTGGACGATGTGTCCCTCTATGGGACACCGAAGGAGGAGCCGGGCCCGGGCCTGCCGGGCCAGGAGGTCAAGCAGAGCTTCCTGAAGAATCAGCTTCAGGCCCTGTTCCAGCCGACGGACAACAAGTTGGCCATGAAGCTCTTCGGCAGCAAGAAGGCGCTTATGAAGGAACGGATCAGACAAAAAGCCGCAGGTCACTGGGTCATCCATCCTTGCTCCAGTTTTCGGTATGTCCTTCGAATATCAGCTGATCTCATTCAACAGGCAACATCAATATTTCGCGCTATCACATTTCGTTCCGGTTGAAAAACATGTTTCACCAAGAAATACCGGCCTCAGACGCAGCCTCATATCTAAGTCTGCTCGAATAAACTCGCGCACGACACATCGGTCCCGCGTTCTCCATAAGAGGGAACAAAATTCCGCATGCACTTGTCCCTCATGGGACATAAAGTTTGTACTTATAGTTATTTATATCTGTCACGATGATATTAGCAATGATTCCAATTGTTTTACAACGACTGGATACGATATAATAGAAATTCATTTCTATACAATATTAATTTTCACTCTTTTTTTTCGTAAAAATAAAAGATGTAAAAATTTATTTTCTCTAACATTTCGTAACTTACATCAATCATGAAATGTTCTTTGCGAGACTGATTATCTTTCAGACATTATAAAAGGAAATGGTTGAAAATGAAAAATTACTTCTCTTTGCAAGACTTGCTTTTAAATTAATGTAAAAAATTATCCGATTGTGTCAGTCAAGTTTTTAAATTAGTACAATTTTTTATTCTAACTTAAGTCACTACCCTTAGATATGGAGCGACGTTATAAAGAATTTGTCATTCGAATATGAATATCTCACATATATGTCGGATGTTAGCGGAAATAATAAATGACAAAAGTCGCCTGAGCAAGCGAGCGTAAATCAACGACTCGTGTCGGCTTATTCGCAACCCGAAACTTTTCGGCCTGACTACGATCCCGGGCACGAGAAACGTAAACTAGCTCCTTTGTGCCGTGCAGTAAAATATCTGCCGTATCCGGATCGTTCATCGTGCAGGCTTTTCGAGCCGTCCGAACGAGGCGCACGTCTCTCCGATCTCGAGGATCAAAAAAGAATGCATTTGATCTACGGGCTAACACGCGTTACTTGCGGCTTCAATCGATCTGGGTCGCGCGGAATATTCAATAGTTCTACAAGAATTACGGATTTAGTTATGTACATGCTCGTGTACGTACAGTTCAGCAGTCAACCTCGCCTGGCGACGAAATAGCATTGAGACTTTACGGCCTCAGGAAGAAGGCCGTCAGGCCTTCGCTTCCTTCCGGAGTCGCTTTATCGATGGCGAGCCACGATCCATCGCTGAAGTCAGAACGCGTACTGTCGGCTTCTCGCGAAGAATGTTGACACGCTCGCCGAGCCATTTAAGGATAAATGCATCGATTAGAATGACAATAAGCGTTCAAGAATGCTTGTCTACCGAACGATAATGGATGGGCGATCCTCAATTAATGGTAATTCCTTGCAGAATTAACCATTAATCAATATTAGTCGAGTAAAAAGGATTACAAGAGCATGAAACGTATTTCGAGGATCTGTATTAGTAAAGTCCTAAATATATCTAAATAACATGAAATGCATAAAATCGAGAAATGAAAGTATACTATAGAAGTTCAGAAATCCTCCGCACTAATTATTTATGTGAAAAATTGATTTGCGATAAAATGAATTAGTTTTCACATATAATGTAGTTTATAATGTGACACAAAGTTCATTAATGAATAATTTTTTAGCAGTGATGCATCAAAGTAAAACTGGTACTCACAAAGTACTTTTGATGGTTCAAAAACTATCTATTATTGAATCAATTATATATATATATGACAGCGGAATTTAATTTTCCATATAATTAATGCAGACTTTTTTATTCTCAATCCATTAAAAATAATTTACAAGTTTTAATACTTGAAAATATTACTAGAATATAACATTTTCTCAAGCTTACACAATTTAGTCTTTGACGATTCGTACGGATAAATTGTCACAGTTTAATTTTTTCCTGTTCAATGTTTCCATTACGTGTGTTTTTCTATTTTTAATTTTCGATACGAAAGAACTGTTCGGCGTAGCGGAAGAAATCAGCGGAACAAATTCGCGCGGCTGAAAACGAGCGAATGGTACCTCGTTACAATATCAAATTGCCAATATTAACTGTGCATGGCGCAGTGCGCACAGTTCCATAACGCGCGAAACACTATACTCGACCATGACTCGGTGGCAGTGACGGCGGCGGCGGCGTTTGTCGTTCCAATTGGTTGAAATTGCCTGGCGCTTCCGTTCGGAATCTTGGCTAATTACCAGCAACATGGAGGATTCTCCGTAGCCTTCTCCACGATTCCACTAAAACGCGAGACTCTCTCGTGGGCATTGAAACTTTAATTCGTTCCTCCGTTAATGGTAGCGATATCTTCCAGTTGAACGAGCGGTAACCAACGGTCGTTCTTTGCGCGACATGTAGAGCTGATATCCAGCTGCTAAATTATACAAACGAGCGTCAATGGTGCTCCATTTTCCAATCGTTATCATATAGATCAGATATCCATATAATAAAAGTCATGTAAGCTCTCGCGTTTGCCTGATATGTTTTATTTGAATAACGTGACACAGCGAGGGACGTGTGCCCTCGAATTAATAGATATATTATTTAAACACGTGCTAGCATCATCAAATCTTTTTTCTCTTCGGGGAATAATGATAATAATTTCAGTAGGTTGATATTATATTAATATCGTATAGTGCATGTGCTTTTATTCACTTCACTTTATTTTATGTATATATAAGGTTTTTTTTCCAGTCTTATAAAAAAATATATATATAAGTTTTTAAATTAAAAACTTCGAAAATATTTTTTCAATACGTCATATCCAGCTTTGTTTTTTTATGCTTTTTCATTGTTTGTAACTTTTTTATTAATAAACATACATACATTTGCTTGGTACCATTATTTTTCAATGTCTAGCGTTTCGATTGAAAGAAATGTTTTACAATATATCCATTTTTATAAAAGTTATAAACAATTGAATTGGGTGGTGTTACAATGTGCTGTTCCCGTAGTATTTGGCGTGTAAAAGTTAATATACCAAAAAAAAAAAAGATAAAAGAGTGATTTCCATCGAAATATTCGCAAACATCACAGAATTCTCGATACGGAAAACTGGAGCGGCGTCGCGGTTTTGAGATGACACGTGCGTAAATGAATGTACTCTTTGATCTATTGACCAAAATATAAATGATAGCCGAAATACCCGATAACACGTGCCATGTAGTCGGCCGTAATGTCGCTCCGTCAGCAGTTCATTATCCGAACATCCCGAACATGCATGCCTCTATAGGTGATATCATGTTAATGGAGATTCATTCTGAGCAATTAACGGGGATCCCAGACACGACATATCGATGCGAGTTCCGATACGATAGTTGACTTTCTGTACCTAATATTTAAATCGCTTAAGCAAATTCTAGACTAAAGACGATGAGACGATAAAAAATTTGTGAGACCATTGCACTCTTAAATCAAGGATACCGAGAAGTGAACCAAGTGACAGCAAGATACAAATGAATGGCAAAATTACCGAATGCATCCAAATTATTCAGATAGTTTCGAAAGTATATAGCGAGACGCGTGTCTTTCGGATAGTCTCACTGGATTTCAACTGAAGCGAAACTTTATTGGAAGCTTAGTACCGGAGATGCTCTGTGCGGAATATTAAAAATTTACGATGCACAATGCTGACAATATCATTTCCTTCGTTTTAATATGCGGCTACTAAATCGCTGTCCTTCGCTTACATACGTTGGATGAATTCGTAATTCGCCGGGTTCAATTCGCTTCGCACGGTACGTGGCATTCATGACGACACCGTGCATATGACAATATCTCGTGAAAACGTTGTAAAATTAAATGAAAATATTTTTACGCATGTGCAGTCTGAAAAAAAAAAAAGAGGAGGGAACTCTTATTCTTCCATAGGCCACTGGGAATAAAATGTGCAATTGTTTCTGTCATAAAAGCTTCTCTCATCATGTTTGCGGTTGCACATATTTGTCTGTTCTACGACGGTTGGAATTGCCGCGTTGAACATAACTTGACAGGACTCGGTCGCGAGAACACGCTCTCTTTCACCTAAAGGGAGAGACTCTTATAAACGTGAGACGTCATAAAAGTGAACATAAACCACGCTACTTAACTCCGGACAGGACATTAAATACGTTCTTTTTTCCTCGTTTCGTGTTAAATTGTATAAAAAGCTGCATCTCTCCCTCTCTCTCTCTCTCTCTCTCTCTCCGGTGAAAACGACTTTCTTCGTGCTTGATTTACCATTGATAACGTTAAGATATGCAGACTGAGCTCTCGAGCGAATGATTTATCGGCACACGGCCATGGTATCGAATATTCGGCTGTTCTACATTTAACGGTTCCTGCTTTCGGATTCGTGAGAGAAAATTTTATACTTTATAAAATGCAGTTTCCAGGCACTATAAAATTTATAATTTTTAGCGTACGCTCGGGTCTCTTTTTACTTATCCGAATTTCTTGTCACGTTTCTTTAAAAATAATAAAATAAAAAAAAACACACTTAAGCGATAATTGCTGCTGTTTAAAGTTGTAGACAAGTCTGTCTTTGATATTTCACAGCTAAATACCAGGTTAAAACAAAGGTACAAGAAAATATAATGAAATCCAAATTATTTCTTTTGTGTGTTTCGAAGCGAAATGCCTTTATTTATGTACTGCATCATCGTGAAAGAAAAAAGATAACATTTTTGACGTCTGAATAATCAAAAGTAAAATCGTTAGTGCAGCTCGCTTTCGCAATGTGTTCTACGTAGTTTCGCTTTGACGTAAAAGAAAATGATGGCACGTGCTTAAGAAGTAACGTATTTAAAGTGACAACGATTATTATTATCTAAATAATTATCGTATCATTACAGTGTATATTGGCTAACGCATAATCACCTATTGCTGCGCAATGATCCATTCTAGGCCATGTTCCGACGTATAGATACTCCTACAATACTGAAATTCTATAGTATACGTAACATGAAGATATTTTCAGTGCAGAGTGTTTGCGGAACGCAGTTCTAGTCTATTGTTTCCATTAACGTGAATTTCGAAAATAATTAGAGATTAACACAGCATCATGAACGATCAGCAGCATCATGTTTTAACTAAAAAGATCACTAAAATATAAGATGATTACGTATAAATTTAAATCTCGTTTGAATAATTACAAATTTTTAAACCCAGATGAAAGAAACATGAAATTATATAACTAACCAAAATATGAAATAATATGAATAAATAAAAATATATATGAGATTAACTGAAACAAATTATATTTTCACTGATTTACTTAACGATTTTAATTTTATAACGCGTGTATTAAATCAGACTTGAAATTTAGAGGTGGTTAGATCTACAAGCGTATATCGCGTCAACGTATTTCAAGAGTAAAATTATGTATTCGAATGAGAGTACGCGGAACTGTATCTTAGTAAGGTCATGCATGTGTAGCGTATATCGACATTGAGGATAATTTATGCACGAGACAAACAAGGAATCGCTGATACTACTGTCGAAACTTTGAAGTCGCTTTTAAACTTCGTCCTCGTCAGAACTCGAGTCGGGCTGCGTCATATATTAATAAGATAAATAACATTTTATGATAGCGCGTGATTATATAGGCGCAATTATGTAGTCTGTAAACGAAACGGGACGATGACGTAACGGACGAAAAATCGTATTCTAAACAGGAACAAGCGTATACGACCGCATAATTATAATTTATATAACGTAATAAACGGGACTTGCGACGCGGTCGTTATGTGCGTAAATAATTACATTATAATGTGAGCCACGAAGATAATAAACTAACAAGGGAAATTTATATATCACATTTGCCTCGGTGGATTGTATGAGAAATCCACGAAACGGACCTATTGTGAGCCGGTTGAATTAAGATACGAAGAGGAAACTTTCGACGAAGCGCGAGATATCCACCGCGAGCTTCGGTCGCGTATTCGCGGAATAGCGAATTATATTCACGGTTAAAGAGATTAAGATTTAGCGAAAGCGGCCCCGTGAACGTCCTAGAAATTAACGGAACAAAAACTATAGGCGATGAAAGCGGTTCTCGAAGGGACAAAGAGAGAAGCCGGGAAAATCGGTCCGGCTTGAGCCAGTTACAATGTCTGTACATCGCCGCTAGTCCAGCGTCAGTTGTAAGAATGATCTCAGAATAATCATCCGATTAAGTCGGAGGCTACGGTGTCATTGGTGGCGCGTTGCTCGATCACGTGTGTGGTTAGCTACATTAGAGTCTGATAATCTTCGTTCGAGACTACCCTGAGAGAAAAGTGTTTAGTATTCGTCACTATAATTGTATGATGGAATAATTATGATCAGACGCTTTATTTTTATAATTACTACTATAGCTTCTATAAAGTTAACAGGAAGTTTTTTTTTTTTACAAACAGTTCTATGTATGTTTCCGAGTTATTTCTCACCGATCTTCCCTTTACTGATTTGTTTCACCTTGAAAAAGCAGATAAGATTTTTATAGTAAAAAAAGGTCACATATTTTTTACACAGACATTCTTTCTCTTGCTTTTTCATTTATCCAAAAGAAGGTAATGTAGTAAATTCGTTATTTCATCAAACTCTAAATATGTATCCAATTACTATCTAGCAAACCCCATGGATAAACTTGTAGGCATCGAAATTCATAGCGAGGAATAATATTGTGTCGCTCTCAATTGAGCATGCATGCACGCCGACCAGTAATTCCCTCTAGACTCCTCCGGTCGATCAAACAATGACAATCGATGGGTTGTCCTCAGTATTCTATCGAGTATCGCGATGCCAGGAATACACTATATATCCAATCAGTGTTTAATCAAACACAATTCAAGTAAATATTCACTCCAAATAAAATATACTCATATTTTACGTATAATATAACAAAATTCTTCAAATTTGCATTTTATCGTGATATTAAACAATGTTAAAAAAAATGTTTTCACATCGAATGAACATTTTATTGAAATATTTAAATATTTAGCTAGATATATGTATATCTGAAAATAATTTTGAGGACTATAAATATATATAATATAGGACGCTCAAATTGATTGCTAGAATGTTGAAATAATTTTTGCTAGCACACATTGCTCATTATGCTTAAATTGGTTACATAATTATTTCGATAATCCAACAGAATTATTTTCAGAATTTGTATCTATAAATTTAAAGACTTTTCAATTTTCAGATACTTTACTTAGCAGCAAAATTGTTCTTTCCATGTACAATTAATTATTCGTCTCTCGCAAAAACAGCACTTTGCAAAACAAGTAATAGCTTTTCGAAAAAATTACGATCAGCTTTTAGTCATTTTATTCAAAAATTACTTCTGTATTCTAAGTACGTACCGTGTACTATCGTCATTTTCTGCAGCACGCAATTTAACGAAAAACCAGCGGATAATGGATTAAGAAATAGCTAGATATATTTTCAAGCCATTCCAGTTACACGTGCGAATCTCACACGGATATTCGATATTTCTCCGTTGGTATAAGCTTCAGCTGACAGTAAAATGTTATACGCGTACGTAATTCTTTACTTGTTAAAATGCTCATAAAAGTGAAATACAACTTTATCCGCCTGCTCCACATTTGCTGATGGCTCTTCCTGCAAAACAACCTCCCCCTGCATCCATCATCCGTTGCACTTGTAAAAATACGCGGCCGTTTGTGCGGCTAAAGCATATAAATTCACGCCGCGAAAATCGGAATTTCCCCACGATGATTGTTATAAACATTATCGGCTTTGTCGTACTGCGTTATTACAGCTGTGGTGTACGGAGAATTTCATACACCTGATACACCACATATGCCTGTCGGAAAAAAAACAATATAAAGTGGAAGAATGCAACCGTTTTGTCGCTTTCAATGAAATGACTTCATTTAGATATACCGATCATGAGTTATGGATACCTATAGATAATTAATCACACATTGTGTTGCTCTATATATCGATTTATAATTAAGCACTCAATTAATTTATATTTTAATTATAAATGGAAAGATTTATAAAATATGGCTAGACCCTTAAGTTCATTATCAAATTTTGATTTCACGACTCATTAAAAAATAGATTATTAATTAAAATGTCTATACTCAATTTTTAAAAATTAATTAACGGCTATTGATTATATAACCAATAATGCAATTAGGAATTGAAGAAGAGGTTTGAAGAATGCATGCGTTAGAATTTAAAGCATTACTAAAAATATAAAGATATTATAAATTGTTTTGTTACGTCTCTCTGTGTAAAACTTGATCATAATTCTCTTATAAACGTTATTTAGTTTGCTTTGATTCTTATATAAAATCATGCTTTATATAACAAAGTAGCATTACAAATTAAATTAAATACAAAATATTAATTACGAACAAAATTAAATTTTTTATTATAATTCCGTGTGAATTTATATACTATACGTATGTAGTTTTTTAAACTGTGCGCCGAACAATTTTTCGGTCTTGAAACACAACCAACACAACTCTACGAAACTACTGCGATAATTATAATAGCATCTAAAATTCAGCTCAATCTTTAAAAACAATTTCTTATTGGTTGTGTTTCTCACATGTACGGTCCTATAAGATTTACTATTTAAATATTGTAAATTTTTTTTATATACTATTAAGACACTAATAAATATTCGTGTACAAGTTAATTTGAATCTACTTACTCAATAGTTTAAAAGCTATTTATCTAAAAGTGTAGGAAAACATGACAATTAAGCTGCGTAAGCCACTAAGAAAAGCTAAATAATTTGTTTTACCTCTTTTTTGCAGTTGTTTTTTTGCAGTTTGGTTTTGGAAGACATATTTATGACAAAACTTTTTTACTATTGATATTATAATGTTACTATATTGATATTGTAAGAGCAGGACTTTTTGTCCATTTCTCGCGATAATGTTTATGTTTCTGAATTGAATATTTAAAGATTGTGCTCGTGCGTGCTTTCAAGAAGTAATCATGTTTATATAATGTATTTGTAAGTACAGATATTGTTTGCCGTTGTACATTTTCCTATTATTCTAAAGTTGAAATTAATAGAACACCCTTGTCCTAGATTTTTTCGACTAATTTTTTGATTAAATTTTGCCCTGATATTTTTATTATATCTATAATATATAGTACAATTAATATATCTAATAAAAGTATATCAAAACAACCTTAAATACGACAAAAAATCTCGGCGTAAATCTGGTACAAAAGATTTGTTTATTTGTACAGTCCAATCTGCAGTTGCATCTTTCCTATGTCGCGACTCTATCTTATCATTGTTATGTCTTTCTAGGTCGGTGCGCGAAAGCCAGCTGATGATTATTCGATTAAGCGCCTGGTAGCACAAGAGCAGAGGTCCTGCTTCAAACCTCGCTTCTGCTTCGCATGCTACAAACCGCGTTGTACATCTCGATAATTTTATCGCTCGCCTTTAATTACCTCGGGTCGTTTCCAGTATCTATTCTAGTACGCTCGTAAATTTTGCGAACCGAGCATTTCTTTCTTCTCTTACATAACCCGCATAAGCATAATTCGCAAAAGAATTCTAACAAGTTTTAGTCGCCCCAAATCTTTCGAAAGTGTCATCGGTTATTAGATATTGCTTTAGCAAAAACTTTGTTTGCGTAGTGAAGTGTGCAATCGATCGATCTCTTTATGTCGCCCACGGAATTTTTAGTAACTCTTCACTCCATTTGAGATAATACGAGAAATTATATGTATATATTTATATGTTTAAATACATAATTAGTACATATTAGACGAACTCATATTAGTCGGACTAGACCAAAATAGATAAGATTATTTTTGTTTCTTTCTGACATCGCATCTTGGTTCGATATCTTAATTTATATTCAATTATTCTACGAAAACATGTCATTTCCATTATGAGAATCACCACCACCGAAATTAATCGCTCAGAATCTACTGAAATCCTGATTCCCGCCCGACCAAAACATTTACGCCAGTCTTCCTTATTCTAAATATGTGTAAAATTGTTGCCAATGTGTGAACCAACACTAGTTGTTTTTGTGAATTATAAGTAACTTTATTAAAAATCATACAAAATATGAATAAACGTTTCGACCTTTCGTTTAGGAATCTTCCTTATTCGTTCACTCGTGATTAGCTCGCGGCGCAAACGGCGTCATTAGTCTCATGTCGTTTCTACATACATCGTGAAGACGAGACGCAATGCATATATGTGTATGCGCGGCTGCTAACTGCATATTGTATGTAACGAGCGTGGTTCATAACCGTACATTCCCTCGGGTCAATTAAGATCTCGTGGCTATTCTATCATCCCCGACTCTGGAGCAGCGAACGTTGTGCAATTCAACATGGACGCTAACTGTCTACCATGGAAAGCACAATTTTGCTGAAGTATCTAAAAATTTAGCCAGATACAAATTTGAAAATAATTTGGTTGACCCATCAAAATATAGTAAAGCAAACATTTCCGTCACTCGAGACAGCTGCGCTTTTCTCGCAAAAAATCTTGGACCGCAATTAATCTCGTCTATTCCCGTTGTTTCACGGAGGAAAGCATCAGTTAATTTCGGCGACGAATTTTTGCATCAACATCTATCGATCTGCGATCGATCGTTAATCAGCCATCGCGAGTTAATTCCTCGGCGCGATTTTGTTCGCCCGGAAATGGATTTAATTAGAACATTCGTTCGCTTGAATAGATTCGTCGGTCGTTCGAAAACGCGAAGTGTCATTATGACCGAGTTTTCTTCGGCCACGGTACGTATTCGATTGCAATTAAGACGCTGTCAGGAACAATCGATTATGCAGGACACGCGGGGGAACCAAGGAATTCACGCCGCTTTACGAATCTACCGCTTAAAATTGTCTCTGGGTCTTACAACTGTTCCTCCGGGTAATTACGAAGCATCAGCCAAAATTAACTTTGATGCATTTTATGCAATCATTCTTACGGAGTTCTAACTATATTTTAACCGATTCGTAAAATATATTGTAATTATAATTTTTTTATTATAATTTCCGGTATATATTATAAAAGAATATGTATGTGGGAGGGGGCTGCGAACACCTGAAGAAGAAAACATCCGAAGGAAAAGTTAAATAAAACCGAAATTATTTATCAATTAATAAAAACCTTTTTTCAAACCTGTTCTAATTATTTTGCTTTAAACTATACAATAATTAACATTCATGTATAAGTAATATAAACTATAATTTTGAACGAAAAGAACAAAATCCTTGCCGTTCAGAATTACCCGCCACCACACGGAACAATATACTGAATCGATTTTATTTTCTATTTAAAAGTATAATTTATATTAACAACATATATATTTTAATATTATTGAAGTTTGAAACCAATATTCTTTGAAGAAAGACTTCTATAATTGATAAATTGATCACTTTATTTAACTTTTCCTTAGGTATTCGTAATGATTACGTGTATAATGCAACGTTCCTATAATAGAGGCATATTGGATTATCACGAGATGTAAAAAACAAGAGATTATCACTATTTTAACATATTCCAATAGTTTCGTTCGCATTTATCGTCCATATTCGCAATTTCCCCACACATTCATTCATATACTAAATTAAATTAAATTTTTTATATGTATTTTTTTTACTAATTGTATAAATATTTTCCTAAACCATCATATCAAATATCATAATATCAAATTATAAAAAATTACTATATATATGAATAAAATTCCAACAACATTGAGATTTTAAAACTACAAAAATATGCTGCGAAAATGAACAAACAACAAATTTTGTTTCATTAAATTTAACCGAAAACCATGAGGGAATTCTAATTTAAATTTTAAAAATATAAACGCGTTTAATATTAAAGCTTAATAAAATTATATAGTATACTTAATCAGAATTATAAAAATGTAAAAATATGTACAAAATCTTTTTCAAAAAATAGTTAATGAAATCACTATTTGAATCTTCCGCCTTTAGCGTTAAACAAAAGGAATCGTATTAAACAGAGAGAATAATCTAGCTTTCCTGTTGAAAGTGCACTTTACCTTTTGCGTTATCGATATAGGAAACCAAAAGTACGGCATTGCGGACGGTTTCGCCATTGCTTCGTGGCTACGATGTTTTATTCGTCGATTAATTATACGAGACGTTAAATATGCCCTTTTATTATGTAATTATCAACGTCATAGTGCGGCACGTGCCTCGCTCACCCGATTAACGTGATCGTTTCTACAAGGTAAAGACACAAAAATCCTTTAATAATCCAATATTCCGTCATTACGCTTATCTCGACAGATAATCATATTAATTGATCGTAAAAACGTTCTAAAGTTCGATGTACTTTCGGTTATAAAAAGTTATAAGTTATGAAATGGATTAGTATCTAAAATTGTAACTTCGCCGATCAAGATCTTTAAAAACGTTATTCGACAAATATTTATCAAACTTGTAAAAATGTTAAAATGCGTATATATGAATTAAAAATATACTAAGTAATATGAAAAGAATTTAAACATTTTGAAATTAATAATTATCAATTAATAATTATCATTAATAATAGTTATAAAATCATATTATTTATATATTATTAAAATAAAATAATTATTACAATATATATAATTATTAAATCATTAATAATTATCCTTGCAAATCTCTGTCTCGATATATTTTCCTTATTAAAACAAACAATTTTATTGAATTGTTTGTCTATAGAAAAATATTTTTGAACCATCATTTTGTACTTTCAAAACTTCAATTTAAAAAATGGAAATTAACGTATAGTCGCATACAAACTCTTTTAAAATGAACGGAATTGTAAAACGTATCTTGTACAAGGCCGTACATCAAAGATTATACAAAAGAACAGATAAAGTCATTCACACTGAACAGCATAATATAAATTGATCATAATATAATAATACCGTAATCGCTTCGTAAGTTACAGATTATCAAGCATTAATTACATTATGGAGACTTGGCGAAACAATTTTTCTCTATTGACAATGACAATTTCTAGCGTGATGCAATCATATACACTATTATCTACACATTCTTCATTTTATTTCTCGAAGACCTTCTTGCCCACCGGCTTTGCTCTCAATCAGGGTCATCACGTGATTCCCTCGATCATTACATAACACTAGTCGTAACCGTGTACTCGACCACGATGGTGGTTCGCGTTAGCGGTAGTAGGAAACCATTGTTTAAATTTGCAAACTACCTAATGATAGGGCAGACCTGAACAAGGCCTCTGTAATTTCCAATTCGACCGGTTGGTCGGCCGGTTTCCGATCGCGTCCGTTTAGTACCAAATGGCAAGAGAAATGTCACTCTCGCGATGTCATCGCACTTTGATTGCATAAGACGACAGCACTTTTTCGCGGTAACGATGCGAACATCCGTAAAAATCTCGCGCCTGAACAATTGCAGACTCGTATCTTGTTAAAACGTTGTTTCACACACAAGGAATATCATTTCGCATAGTTGAGTCGCATATAACCACCTTAATAGTTATTACTAGACATTTTTCATACAATTCTGCTGTCATGTCATTAGTATTCTATTATAGCTTGCGAAATTATAGTGAAACTTTAGTAAAGTCTTTGCAAACGAAAGCAGTCTAATTGCCCTTTTTCTATTTTATATTAGCACTTACAACTTGTATTAGCAAACTTGACCAACGGATGACTGATGAGCCAGCGACACAGCAGCCAAGTTGTCCAGATCGCCAGACTGATATGACTTTAATGGCCCCGCGAACTTGAAATGTCTGGAGATTATATTCCCCGGTACTCGCTTGAGCGATTTATAACCTTGCTCCAGAAATCTTTGGGTGTTTCCTCGATCTTATTAAGCATTCGTAGACAAAGAAGAAAGAAGGGGAGGGAAAGAGTGAAAAGCTGTCGGCTTGAGTTACCTTACTCTCAATTATGTAAAAGCTACAAAGCAATCGTTTGCCAATTTAAAGCAAAACTTTTGCTCTTATTTATGCACCGATAAAAGGTGACGACAAGAAAAAAAAAGAGGAAACGAGAAAGAACTCAGTACTGATAGCCCTTCGAAGTACGAGTGAAGTTTATCAAATAGCTATTCTTACGAATTCGACTCGACCTAATAAAAATTTTTATATCCCTCAATATATTTTTATATTTTCGCCTTGATTTAAATAGTATCTAAAAGTCATCTAAGAAATACCCTGTTATTAAATCAATCTCTAATAATTACTGATAGTATTGGTAGTCGACAATTCCAGTACAAAAAGTAATAATTGTTCTTTAATAATTATCATGATTAATGTGATAATTTACCTGATAATTAGTAATTATAACACAAAGATCGATATAATACAATATTCCTAAATGATGAAGAAATCTCTCTAATATGCAGATTATTGGATTCTCATATAGCATTATCAGATTACAACTTTATATATCATTATTGTACTACAGGCATTATAATTACTATTGACACTATACTTGAAATAAATGGAATGCTCTATATATAATTGAAAATAACAATCTAGGTTCGTGTCAACATTACTGTAAACATTTAAACAATTATAACACCATGGACATCTCGATTTATATGGAAACACTATATGTGATAATCGGTTAGGCAATTAGCCTTCCATGTGTATTCGTTTATACGTTTCTTTTTATGTCGAGCAGCCTTGAGACGGATAATAATCGTCGATTTCCTCACCTTTCGAGAAAATACCACAGTAACGACTACGAGGGGGGACTAATAGATAAGTATGACATTAACCGACAACGTATTAACAAATTTGCGCGCACTCGTAATCCACAACGATGTACGTTTACTTTATATAATACTGATTGCTTCGCGACAACGCGTTATATAAAGATCCTCGGGGTACGCATAATGTCGTTCACAATACCTTGTTATAATCTTGCACTCACGATAATTTTAGAATACAGTCGGGGCAGAGTTGAGCCACTTCGGTTTTTTTTCATAAAGCAATTACAATTAAGTAGTTAAAATAACGAGACCGTCATAATAAATTTAAATTATTATTACACATACTGATCATGGGTCGCATCCAGGATTTTTTGAGAGGGAAGTCAACTTTGTTATCACTTAAACAGCAATTTTTATATTAATACATTGTTTTTTTTATATTTTAAAACTATTCTAAATTATAGGTAAAATGCAGTTATTAAAAACAATATATATATATATATAGAGTTGTAAATACTCATTAATATCTCAATGCATATTCCAAAAACCTTGCAAACATTTTATTTATGTATTATAATGAATCATATAAATAAAATACCAAAAATTAAAAGTAAAATATTTCAGAAATAAATAACGATGAAATTTCAGAAATTATTTGCATGATCATAGGTAAAAAACGATATTTTATGAGTGATATAAAAATTTATCAGAGTAAGAAATAAAATACTTTTTATGATTAAAATTTAAAAAATTAATAAAAATTTTGGGGAAAGGATTGAACTTACTAAATCCCTTTCCTGGATGTGTTTACATCGATTATTACAAATATTATTTTGGTTCGTACAGTATTTATATTTGTATTGGTTACAATGAAAGGATCTCTGTATATATTTTTGCATTTCGCCATTTTCTTCCATGTTTTAATATTAGATTAAAATTATTATTATGTATAAATCTATTAAAAAATTCACATATAATCTACATCCAATCTCTTTTTTTCATTTATAAACCAGAAAATTTTTTAATTATTCAATAATCCGACAGTTATTTTAATGTAGTCGTTATTTCGTGGTTACCTACTCGAGGAGCTGTGTATGGCCACTATCCGGAAATTACCTACACTCTATAAGTATCATTTTGTATTACAGCATGCCATATAATCCAGAGACTACTAACAATACGCCCTCGTCGAGTGTTCGGAGTCTCAAGTGACTCCTATTTTACAACACTATTTAGCGCGAGCTTTCAAAACACCGTGCGTCACGTATCTTAAAATATACTATATAGGTGCTTGAAACAGGAAGTGTCTAAAACGGCTAATCCATCTTGTTCCGGTAGAATTATCGGAAACGGAGCACGATCGCTCTTGCAGATCGGTTTTCCTTCGAGACATCGTAGCTCGCAAATTGCAGATTGATTCACGATTAAGACTAAAATGTAAGCTCAAAGTTCATTAATCTTCTATTATCCCATGCTAAATTTATAGTGATTAATGATAATGATTTACAATAATTTTCAAATATATTTTTCTATTTATTCGACGAAATAACTAATTAGAGTAACAAATTTATTTATTTATATATTTTGTATTGCATATTTTGCTTTATTGCTTTTTCATTATTAGATATCAAAAAAGAATGATATTTTAATTTCTTTTTTAGTTAAATAACATTTTATGATTTTTAACCTCTGTGACCGATTTTCACAATATTTGATTATCTAAAGATTAAAGGTAACCAAAAATTTCATCAATAAAATTCATTTATAAATTTCTTGGTAACCTTTAATCTTTAGATAACCACATATATTGTGTGAAAACGGCCTTATGTTATGTCAATATATAAATCAATCCATTCCTGTGGATAAATTTACAGTTTAAAAATAACAAACGTCCATATTAATGTATATCCTTAGTAAATAATTTAAAAAAAAACTAAATTTAATTGAAGCGCAAATTTAATATAATATATTTTCTTGAGTTAAATTAACTTCATAATTTTTTAATTAAATTAAGGACATTAAGTAGGAATAGTGGCGACCTATTGAAAAAAACTAACTCAAACTGGATACATTTTGACATTATAAAAACAGTGTACAAATACATTTATTGTTAATATATTTATTATTAGTATATTTATTTTATCTTAGAATTTATCAGTATTTTACTTTATTGCTTTCTATATATATATTTATTGATGAATTCTCCTTGGATTTATCAATTTTCGTGAGAATCACACGTGCTCGTCCAACATTCGCAGCTATCTCGACTGCAAGTATGTTTATCACACACGGATTACGAAAATCCGACTAAAGCATAAGACGAAATTGATATCGATTCGATAAATATAAGCAGGCTTCTCTCCCAATATAGTATATCATGCGCGTTCCTCGATATAACGTCAGCTTCGTGGAATTGGCAGAGGACTGTCTACGCATCTGTTAAAACGATAATCGTTGAAGTTCCCGACTCGACTGGGGAATGCAGCTGGTGGTGTGATTAATCATCGTCTAATGCAAACTCCGCGGCTCGCGAATCGTAATTTATCAGTCAGATTATATGTATAGCGTGTTGACACGCACACGGTACTTAATGCAGTTCAATCGAGTCAACCCGCAAACCTGGCTGATACGATCGATTTCCGCCGCCTGGCTGATTCGAACTTGTTTCTCCGGAATCTAATGCGCATATTATACAGACCAGCATATTATACACACTTCTGCATATAGACGCATATAGACGCGTGATTCGAATGACATTCCCGATGCACGTTCTTGATCTGTTGAAGTAGAAACCCTCTAATCAGAGTTAGGCCGGTATTCATAATCGATTCTTATATTCAAGATTGTCTTAAGATATCATGAACTAAGTAAATGATCCACATTAGCATTTTAAGAGACATTATTTACGACGGTCTTATAAGAATGGACTATGAACATTGCCCTCAGTGTTCTTAGAATATAAAGTCCGGAAAATTCGTACCATCTTTTCATTCACGTACATAGATCTCTTAAAATGGCAATACCAATCAAAATGAAGTATATATGTTCAAAGATTTAAAAAAAATTAATAAATAAAACATAAATTCATATACCAGACTCATACATAACTAATGTGATATCGCACATAAATACAATATATGTCACTTTACGGGACTTTGGTTGAGATGTTCAGACTCTGTATTCCAGAAACACGTAATCAGAGTCTGATCACGAGATAGCAACCTGTGATTGGTTCGACATCTTTTGCCAAATTGCTTTTCAAATTGTTAATTAGAGCGATATAGCATATATAATATATATTGCATATCATTTTTCCTCTCGCACTGCAGAACGAGATAAAACATATCTTTTCTCACTCGCACGATTTTGATGAAAAAAGTCGGAATTCTTTGTCCAGACTCTGATTAAAAGGTTTCACGTTGAAACGTCGAAGAATCTGCAGGTTTTTTTTTTTACCGAAGAACAGCAGAGGTGAACTGCATAATAAATATCGCGTTATTATAATGCATTAAGGAAATTTCTTCATTAATGTCGCTAATTCGTCAAGTGACTTAACTCAGAGCAATCAAGTGAAAAATGCGGCCAGCATTGATCGAAATAAAGTACACATTCGCATGAGTTAATTGAATCAGCGATTTCAATGGAAATAATTCTATAAAGATGTAAGAACGATTTATGAATTGTACAAATAAAACATCGGATATAGAAGCTTTCCTTAATAAGAGAGAAAATGAAATAAAAATATACGACAACGCTATTATATATGTTATCTCTTATGAATCAAATGTTTCGTAAAACAAAATTTTTTTTCTATTTTTAAAAGAAAAATAACAAAGTTTCATTATCCTAATTCTAATATATTTGATTATTATCACATACACGTACACACAGACATTTAGTTGTTTAATTACATTTATAGCTCGTAAAAACTTTATTTCGAGTTATAGGACACTTCGTACAGTAATTTGTCATTAGATTGCAGTGTATTCGCAATATATTTACTGTATCATTCTTAATGATCTCTATCTAAAATACAATAAAATGAAATTTTCGTCTCTCTCTGCAAAATTTAGATTCATTTAGTAATTTAGATTTCTTAGATTATAATTTGTATGAGTTGTACCTGAGATAGAGAGCTGAGGAAGCCTACATTATTAAAAAGCCATTCATTCGTTCTCCTTTCTGTTTTTTTTTGTATCGTAATGAAAAAATGGAATCCGGAAGAATCAATTGTCCTCGCTATCAAAAGAATTCTCACACCTCGACTGTAGCTTCCCGATAGCACGAGGCCAACTCTCTCGTATCGAAATTACATTTTACTCCTGATTCCCTGGCCCACTCCTTCAACTGTCGGGAATCGCCTTCGTTGCCAGCAGGTAATCTCAAGGGGTATTCGTATACGCTTGCATATGTATCGACTGTATATACGTGCACCGGTGTCTTGTATATGCGAATAGATATAGGTGGATATACGCCGGTGGCCGAGTATATAAGGAACATCGCACACACATACCTGTGTATCTCCATAGGTTACTCTATATAGGCATCGTTCGAATAGATCGGTATTCGGAGGTCGAAGATGTACACTCGCTTCGATCTCACTGGGCCATGGCCACGACCGTAAGAAATAGTGAACGACGAAAAGATTTTATTAATCGAAGATTAATAGGCTATCTCTCTTTCGTTCAGCTGATTAATCGGATTTACTATAATCAAGTCATACCAGCATGATTACATTTGTTTTCACACGTTCGTAATTGTTATCTGAAGTGGAGCATATGTTGATTAAAATTAAATAACTATTTCAATGCATCTCTTAGAATGAATTACGCCAATATCGGTTTATTAAATTTCTTACTATTGTCTATATCACAATAATGTTTTGTATAAAATAATCAAAATTAAATTAGGTGATTGGAAAAAATATATAATACAAAGTATTATAGAATAAGGGTAAAGAACCAAATATATAGAGCTAATTGTAATCTTTTTGATGCCATTAGGAATAATATTAGCCATTTACATTTGATTAAAATCATTTTCCAAAATTATAACTAAAATAGTATATTTACTCGAAAGATTTACTTGAGTTATGATTAAAACATTTAAAACAAACGTCAACAAAAAAATGTTTTAATCGAGCAAATATAAACAGAATGAAAGCTCTCTCTCTCTCTCTTTTTCTCGTAGAATTTATAAAAATATAATACATATAATCTGAAATTATAATTTCAACTAATCATTAATGCTAATACTCCGTGATTACTATTTGTGATTAGCAATATTAAATTCTACAATTATAATTTACAATTATAATTGTAATTACAAATTATAAAAACACAATTAATGGCTAATATGTAAATGAGCAAAAATATTTTAATTAGAATAATACAATATATTCAAAAATAATTTAAAAATTTATATGGTCCATTTAAAAACGAGCATTATTCGCAATACGTTTCGTTCTCACACAGTCTTCATTAGTTACAATAAAAATTACAAAATTATGAAAAGTTTGCACATAAAAGTTTAACAATATATCTGTACAATCAAAAGGAATTCCTAAAAAGCCAGAATTAAAACATTGAATTACATCTTCTTGCAGTTGTAATGTTTTTTTTTTTTTGCTTAACGCATTTTGAGTCATAACAGGCACAATTTCCAAAATTCAGCTTCTTAGGTAAAACAATTCTTCGATCTCAGGAGAGAATGTGTTTAATCAATAGGTTGTACATGCCATTACAACAAGGAAAACGCATTCGTTGGAGAAAAATAATTATTGGAAATCGTTGAGAGAGTTACATAATTTCATTCATTATTGAAAAAGAAACAGAGCTATAAACATTAACGTCTAAACTAAGTAAGTCACAATGTTAAACTTTAATAATGTTAAAGGAGTTTAACCCTTACTAGTCTAACGTTTTTTCGGCACCTTTAATGGTCTAACGTGGGCCATTCGTGTCTCGGCGTTTTTTAGACATGTTAAAGGGCTTTAAAAAATCTGCAAAAATTCATGGACCTTCATTAATTCTTCAATTTCAAGAAAAAAAAATTTGTATGTCGAAAATAATTATTTTTGTATATAATTTTGTATTAAAAATGGTGGTACCGCGTGTAAAATCACTCGATCACTTAAAAAATCATAACTTCAATCCAAATGAAGCTATCGACATAAATCAAAGTGGAAATTAAAGGTGAAGAGTGTACCTTTTAGGGGACTTGAACGACCCACGTTAGACCATTAAGGGTTAACAATGTGACTCATTCTGCAGTTTAGATGTTAATTTTTATAGCTCTGTTTCTTTTTCAATAATAAATGAAATTAGATATATAATTTGACAATTATCAATTATTATTTTCTCTCCAACTAACGCACTTCTCTTGTCATAATGGCATATACAATTTATTGATTAAACACATTCTCGCCTGAGACCAAAGAATTGTTTTACGTAAGAGGTTGTATTTTAGAAATTATATCTGTTTTTACTCACAGAAAATGCGCGTTGAACGAAAAAAACATGTAACTACAAGGAGATGTAATGTATCATCATTTAAAATCCGATTCCCTACACGCAAAAAAAGGACTTACAATTAGTATATCAGCTAAACATCAGTTACTAGTTCAGACTTTGCTGTTATTACTAAAAGTTGGCTATTATAGATAAAAAACATTTGCGAAATACAACTTTATTAGTTAAAATTAAAAGCGTACTTTAACACAAGTAGCTAAGAAAGTGGCAACTATGCTTCACTATCTTAGTAAGAAAATATCAAAAGACTGAGCCAATATTTTAGTACAAACACGTTAAAGGAAGCTAATAAATTATTTGCTTGTTTATAGTACTTTCAATAACGAGATAATTGTTCCAAGAAAACTTGCACGGTTTATAATTACTAGCATAAAAAGAGACTCTTATTGAGATACCACCGGCAACATTGTTGTGATAAAACTTAATTAATCCGATTTTGTCCCATCGAAGTTGGCAAGGTTAAAGACGACTACTCATAATTAGGAGAGTTGTTATTCAATGAACGATGACGTGTATATGCAAATTTGGATTATCAATATATAGTGCACACATATAGCGTGCTTTAACCAGGTATGTTAATAGCATATACTTTTAATTTTATCATCTAAACTTCTTAATAAACATGTACTAAAACAAGAATGTACTAAATTTTAATAAATTTTTATTTGAATGTAGCTGAATATTTATTAAATGTAAATATATAATATTTGGTACAAACACCATAAATTTAATTTAACTATCGTTTTTTATTTAGTAAATATTTATTTATATCGTAAGTAAATGTTAAGTTATTCAAACAAATATTTATTAAAATTTAACACTTTCTTTCAGAGTAATTAATTATTTCTGAGCGAAAATTTTATGTAATACCCCATTCTTTTTCACAATTTCTTTTAATGAATTTTCTTACTAAATTTCCAACTTCAAATATTTTCTTTGTCATTAAATCCCAAACGTATTAAAATAATTACATACTAAATTGCAATTTTGATAAAACACTAACTCGAGAAACTAATTAATTAAGGTTAAATAAAATTAAATTTCTCTCTAAAAAGATTCCTGTACTTTCTGTAGCTGACATTTGTACACTATTAATAGAACACGCGCTGTCATCTTTTTTAAATCACGAATTAATGGTAATCTATTTGGATAACATAAAAGATAAAGAATCAAGTATTAATTATTACCGTTCAGAGTTGCATGACTTCGAGCTTGATTTCTAATACGAAATCGTGACGTGATGCTGCTTGATCACAAGCATAAAAGCTAAAACTGATCCGCCTCGTAAAATCGTCGTAATGTACGCAGCATTTCAGCCTCCTGAAAGCATCCTATCTGTTATTTTGAAACTCATCTCTCGCCGTTTAGATATCGCCGAACAAACACTTGTAACCCACTTTACATTTGGCGAACGACCGGCGCTGAAACGCGATCTCCCAACTTCCGGTCTTTTCCCGCAGTGTAGGATGCCAGGGACTACCAGGCGAATAGCCGCTTTATTAGCCACGTGAAGATGCAACACGTCCGACAATCGCGAATGAGTTCGTCCAGATCGGAGCTTTTGAGCTATCTTCCTAAACTATACGCAACCGCTTTGTCATTAAACGTGCCATGCTGGCCGTTACAAAATGTATATCATCGTAAAATGCAAACCATAAACCGTAAACCAAGATTTAGTGCAAGGATATAATGCGGAGCGCCACACGACAATACCGACCAGTTTCCCGTAAATATAATTCCGTCAACTTTAAACATAAGAATTTACTAAATGCGCCCAGCGTTTAAACTCAAAAAACACAAATTTTAAATAATTCAGATAATCACAAAAATAATTCCTCGCGTTGACATAATATGAATTAAATGATACAGTAATACATAGTTGGACATAATATTGACAACTAAAGCAACATAGAATGGTACAATATCTGTAATTATGAGAAATAAATTTTTCTCTATATAATCTATAATATTTGAATAACTATGCATTATTATTTATTAATTCGTATAATATATTTGATTTTCTTTCGTTTCCTATAATTATTTATTAAATTATTAATTAAATTATTAATCAATTTAAATTGATGTTACATATTTCTATTTATTCAGGAAAAATATTTTCATGATATTTTCCTTCCATTTACATTTGTATTCAACGAATCTTTGATAAAACACGTAATGTAACTAGAAAAACAAATGTCATCGATGTGTTACATCTGTTATTGAAACGAGGTATCGAATTTTTAACAGAACTCTTGCAAAATAGATCTATTAATATTACCGAAGACAGAGAAAGCTCAGAGAAATAGGTAACAAATGGTTTCCTGCAAGGAAAGAGCTATCTTACTATTGCGGTGTTATCGATTGTTTGCATCAACTGTCGCAAGATACTAGCAGAACCGTTGAAAACAGTGTTTCTGAAGTTTATTATTCGCATACATATTCACGAAATCTCATTATTTGCACGTACTATGTACTAGCAAGAATCGTGACGTAACGAATTTTATGTATGTCGGAGCTAGACGGCTTCGCTCGTTAACCACGAGAGAAATGGAATATTTGATTTACGGCAATATTTCACGTTTATGGGGTAAATTGATAACACGATGTGGGATAGTGGCATTAAATTTAATAGACAATTAATGATTTTAATGCGCAATGATTTCGGCGCAATTTTGAATGTAATTCTCTTTATAGCTTTTTATTAGAAAGTAGCAATCTTAATAAATTTGTACCTAAATTTTATCAGATATTATAATAAAAGAATTAATTTTCATAGGACCATGATTCCCGCTCGGAGTCATCTTTTTTTAAAAATTATAGCAAAATGTTATATAACATTTTAATAATTCCGGAGATAATTAATCACAATTTTGATATTTCAAAAATATGTTTTAATTTCTAAATATAAAAACATAAATTCCATTAGATACATATTATTCTTTATTTTTGTGTTAATATAATGTTAAATAAGACATTTTTATGAATTATACATTTAAATAATACTCTTTCAATGTTATAATTTAAATAATAATTTAATATTCTATCTTTTCATATTTGATCTCTCAAAACAATTTCGCTTATGGCGCACCAAAGACCTCTCCTTGACTTTCTGGATCCACACTAATAGAGTATACGTATATAACGTGTTGCATTACTCGATTTGTTGGTATTCAAACAATTATTGTGAACGATTATTTATTCATATAGCGACACTGGCCGTGCTAATTATTCACGTCAGAAGTTCTTTCCACTGAATCAACCTCCGCGTCAGTGACGTAGATTATTTCATTCATGAGAGCAGTGTAAAAAGCAGCGCAATGCAGCCATTTGCGATGGCTTCCGCCTCCGCGAACAAAACGAAGCTGCGCTTTTTGCGGCCATTCAATTAAGCGCCCTACGTTTGCACACTTTATTGCTTGCACGTGCGAAAAGGAAAGACAGAGAAAGAAAGATAACCCGTGTGCGCGTTCGATCAGAACGAATTTAACCGGCGGCGCAATTAAGATGACTTAATTAATTAACTCTCTATTTCTGCATTAACTCCCCGAATGTGAAACCACTACGACCGTGACCTACGCCCACCGCGAAATGTGAATTCATCTCCGTCTCTTTCATATAAATGGCTTAATCTGCTGACAGGACGATACATTTTTCATGTATAATTAATTTCTGTTTCATCTAAATCGGGAGACTGTACGTCTTCATAATGACATTAGAATCTAATATGCAAAATCTAATTTGGTCCCAGAGCAGTTCCAGCATACGAGGATGATGGTGCATTTTTATTTACCGTATTCCCCGCATCGCATACAAAATACGCGTAAAAAAAAAAACGCTAGCGTGTAAGTTTTAAATAAAATATTCGAATTTGCATAATTCCTCAATTTCATAAATACATTAACATAAAAACTATTACCCTGTCGCTTATGGCATTGAGCAATGATCGAGCTATTATCCACTTTTTCCTGCAACTTTTTATACATTATTCTCCGATCGTGTCTTTGCAATCTATACTTTTTTATCTTACATGCATGTTTTGGCAAGAGAAATTTATGTTTCACAATATAAATTAATGAATCTACTCTTCTTATACCTTCGAAACGGTTACAAAGATAGTAATTTTAATTCGCTTATTAAACGTGACACGAATAAGACTTAAATGGTAAATAAAGTGGGCCAAGGTGTCCGAGGTGTCCCGTTAATGAACGCAACGTGATACGTTTGATCGACTGCGCTCTATAACGCGACTCAATCAATTATTCTCAAGTAGCGTTGATCAACTGGTTCTACTTGTCGAGTGCTTCAAGCATGAAACAGCGATACAAACGCTTTTACAATCACTATCGCCGCAAATGTCTGAAATAAAATAAAAATGTTCAAAAGGTAATTTTTAGAAAAATATATAATTGTCTAAAATTGATTAATTAGTAAATATATTAAATAATTTACGCAGAATAAATGTCGACGATTCTTAACGTTTCCGCGTTTTTCCAATTTATATAATATTCGCGTTTTTGACATACGCCATTCGTGATACACCTACACGGTGATTCCATGGAGGAGTCATAAAATTAATATGACGATGCGGCGAAGATACTTGATGTGAGTAATTAAAGAGCCCATTTGCCCGAAAATATCAAAGATTATCTCTACGGCGCGGTTGCACAGGGGATCCGCATGCACACACATCCTCAGAGAGTAGCACATAAATTATTAATATCCTAGTTACGGCTAAGCGTGCGTTAGCGGCAATTTCGTAGCGTATTCTGGTCCACATGATCCGATATCTAAATGCGTCACAGAAATAGCTGTGATAACTCCCGTCGGTGCAGCGTTAACGTTTCGTGGGACGACAGCTTGCGAATAAACCTCGCAATTCGACAGAAAGCCGCGCAATGGATCAAAGTTACTTAAATATAGAAACAGTGTCGAATGTGCATTTACTTCATCAGAGAAAAGGAATCGTGTGTAAATAAGCAAACTGGAATTATCTCCGATCCTATCGCATGCAAACCGCGGGAGTCTACGGCATAGTACACTTTATTCACTGTTCGAAGCTCCTTATTCTTGAAACACTTGAAAGTACTTGCAACGAAATATCCAATCAAGTCTAATTTCAAAACACTGAAAGGCTAAATTACATTCGTTTATTTTCAATAAGCGACAATACATATATGGAGCAATAAATGAATTCCTCATATTTTTTTTTTTTTCAAATAAGGAATATTTTAATAAAACATGATTTTTTTTCCAAAATTTCAAAAATCATTCAAATTATTTTAAAATATATGGACGAAGTTTCATCAAAATATTCCGAGTGATTTTTGAAGTTTTCGGAAAAAATGAAATTTTTCCTTCAACTTTGATATTCTATATCAGACTATATAAAGATTTCGTCTTTAATTTGTGTGAGAAATAATCCTTAAAACCTTTAAAAAATTAGTATTTACTCTATAAAAGAGATTTCGGGACTTTCAAGCCTATAATAACGCTTAGCTAAAACCGCGCGCACGCGTCAGGTCTATAAAATGTATGATCGTAATTCTGATTATGTCAGCATCCTCTGTCGAACAATGGGCGACCCCGCAGTATTGTTCAGTACGCCTGTATGCACAAAGTGTACGGGCGAACCATTTCATGGTGATTCTTACTAATCAATGTAATCAGACGCAAGCGTATATAGCAAGTTCGTATGCAGCAAGTTTTCGCCATTCATATGCCATAATCTTTCGAAAATCTGATACGGCTATGAAGAATTCTTCCATAGTTTTCTCCGTATATAGGTATATATTTGTACCTTCAATGGTATTATATTCTTTAAAATGATATTTTTTCTTGAATAAAGATTGTAGATAACGAATTGTTATATTTGATGCAATATGCAACAATCTTTATTGACGTCATACATCACTAAAAAGTTCTTATTTCTTGAAAATAATTTAAGCGTTTAATTAATTCTAGTTCTAATTTCCTAGAAGATATATCATAAATAAAAAAAAATGACAGTGGTATCACACTATAGTCGATGAATTATTAGTTGTCCTTATATAGATCATATCGATGTATTTGCGTATTTTGCGGTAGCGAGACCTTGTCTAATCTGCGGATATATCCCTACTTTAATGCAATAGACTTATAAAAAGAAAATGACAATTTATTTCGACGTAGTAAAAGAATACGTTGATCCGATCTATGTCGGAAATTGTATAAATTCACAAGAAATATTATTAGGCATAAAGAATCGCCTTGACTGAATACGATATTTCTCATTCATGTGTATATATTTAAATATTTGTCAATCTATTATCAATACTATTTTTTTTTAATTACCAATTTTAATATTTATTTAAATTAATTATCTGTTTTTATTTATAAATATTTTTAATATGTTCAATTTAATTTATTTTACTTTATTTAACATATATATATATATATATATACATTTAATATATTTGGGATTTATTGTTAATTTTAATTTGTTAATATATTTGTGTTTAATATATTTATTTTTATTTAATTCTACAGACTCTTATACGAATTAAATTAAGAATTAAATTAAAACTTTAACATTTTTTAGTGTGATCAGTTAAAACCTGGTAGAGTACGTGACTTATTATGAATTAATCGTAATATATCTTACAATGTTTTTATAAAAGGAAAATACTGACGTCAAGTAAATCTCTGGTTTTCCTGCGGTTTTTACGCGTCTCGAATACAAATAACAAAATGGAGTGATACAAAGCTTGCAACCTAAGATATGGAAATCGGCCAAGTATAGTTTTATATTTGGTGTGTCGCTTGAAGTGGAATTATCGTATGGAAGATTCGACGAAGCGAACAAAATAGTTATCGCAACTACCACCTGTTTGTTGAAGCTTATCAAGTAATGCGTTTCCAAGCCAAGTATATATACAATATCACAATATAACTTCGCAATACAAAAAGAAACATCATTCTACTGAAGAGGCTTTTTCAAACAGTTTGGGAATAATTCCAATACTCTCGAATAAGCTATAAACACTATTATATTAATTCTCAAAACTTAAATTAATAACTGTCTCTATTACTGTATCCCTATTATGCACTTTTGTATTTAAATAAGCTATAAAAAAAAACTAGCACAAATAAATAAAAAAAAGTTCTTTTTTTATTAAATTAAATTATTAATGTATACGATATCAAAGATAATATTTTATTTTTAAACTACTAAATTATTTTGAACAGTTCACTCCTTGCCCTGATAAAGTGAACAGTAAGATTCGTGAAACGTTTATATAATATTAACTTAAACACAATTCTTTTACATTTATTATCTGTTTTAGTGACTATATATGTAAAATGCGGATAGGCACACAAATTGGAGAACTCACTGATATAATATCCAAGAACAAAAAAAAACATATTTTTTATTTTTATCATAAAGTATTAACATTTTTTAGATTAAAGAAATATTATAAGAAAGAGAAATACCTAATTGAAAAACCGATAGTGATTTTAAACAGATAAAATTAAAGCTACAATATTTAATGATTATTTCAACCAAATTAGCTTAAAGGCACACTAATAGAGACAGTTACCTTATTTTGTAGCTTTCCTAATTGAGAAATATGACTAGATAAAGATATAAGTTGTTCGCATTAACCTTTACAATGGAAGTGCCATTACAGTGGCACTGTTCTATTTTTCATATTATAATTTTCTTGCTCTTATCATTAATACTCGTTCAGCTGGATTTTTAATATTAAAATTAAGATGGATACACCAGTAAACATGTATATTTGCAAAAAAAACTTATGTGTGCCTCTTCTTTATATACTATAATAAATTTTATTCACACTTGTGTATTGTAATATACGTGTTTTATTTGATTCTTTGTACATACTTTTTGTTCTTATTTTTTTACATCAAAAACATCTTAATAGATATCACAAAAATTTATTTTTTCGATTGACAAGCCATCATATTATATATCTGACGACTTGAAAATTTATTTTAAATTTCGAATCTCCGATATTAAATTTGAATTTAGTAAACCTTTTAGAAAGAAAAATTCTTTGTAACAAATCTTTAGAAGCTGAAACGGTACATATTTTGAAGCAAGAAATGTAATAATAAAACTTACTTAAGAAAAAACTGTAAGATATGAAAAATAAACTCATTCGTCCTCTAAAGATTAGATAATAACACTTCCAATTTAATATTCTCATGTATAACCATAATTTGATAAACTAGTCTTATATGTATAATGGAATTCTCTTCATTTAATCAAGAAATTAACTAACTCTTTAAAAAAGGGATTGACTTTTAATTCCTTAGCTGTTCTAATATTTTCCCAAGAGTGACAATGCTGATATTATCTTTAGTCTACTCATTTTCTTCGGTTGAATCAATTTCAAACTTCATCCCCGAAAACCTGTTTGCTCGGAGAATGAGAACACGGCATACAGATCCATCAATGTCAGAAGAACTAATACGCCGGAACAATGTGTGATTAACTTCTAGAATGTCGCGTATCGTATTGTTTCCGTTATTCTGCTTCGCGCAGTCTGCTTCGCTAATTACAGTAAGCAATAATGAAGCACATCTTCCGGTGCGGAGTGATACAAAGCTTATTATCACGCCGCTCGTTCTATTCTACAAACGACGTATCCGTGAGTAACGAGATTTTTGTGAGCGCGCGGCGCGAATGCACGCTATTTTCACAGATATACTGCATTATGCATTTCCAATCAACAAACACGCGGCGTCGCGCATTTATGTGTAGCGGCACTGCAGTAAATAATTCTCCCAGATACACTAGCGAGCGAGAAAACGTGTTCTACACGATTTTCCCGCTTTTATTGCAACATACGAGAAATGTCTCCGCGTCGTAAATGGAGAAGAATGGATTGAAGCGATGGATGGAAAAAGGAGACATCTTGTCTCGGGAGAAAAAAGCGTATTTAACGTTTATTTTACAAAATATGTAGCGGTAATTCTACACGTTTTAACATTGAATGAGACTGTTATGTATCCTAAAAAGTAAAAAACGACAAGTTTAAATGTACTTTTTTCCCCAAGGCGACGTTTTTATTTATAAATCATCTTCAATTCTCAGTTCCGCGACATAATTAGATACTATAATTAATGTTTCAATCTTAAACGCATAAAATATCGATATGATGAAATTTTTGTTTTAAAGTGTAATTTTAGTTCATTTATTCATTGGCATTCAAGATACTTATTATATGGCTCGCATGGAATGTTTCAATTGTAATATCTCCACAAATCAACCTTTTGTTTGAGTCCAATGAGTAACAAAATATGCTGACGACTACGATTGTTCATTCGGAAATCGATGGGACCTATTTCATAGATAATATTGAAGTTTCAGTTTAACTCCTTTTGGTATGCGATAGCAAGGAGTTAAACCACATGTTGAAACGCCTCTCGAAATAGGACATAATGCGAGATATTGTCGTTATCGATATTAACCGAAATCCTGCGGATCCTATCTCAAACAGTTGTGCCTATATATCGCATATCGCATTACACATTGTAGTTGAAATTCTCGGCGCTTCATATAGATCCACACTGAGAAATCCTACTTGATTGAATGAAACAAAATTTAATCCAATAAAATTTATTGTTTAGATATTGACGAACTAATCCTTTGATTAAAGTGATAAAATAAAATAAAAAAATTTAATTATAGAACAAAAATTTTTTCAACAAACAAAATTGTTAATTATATGCACATAAAACTAAATTTTCGGTTGGTTTCTTATTTGAATTTTATTTTATTCGCTAAACTAAACTTGTACGTTAATATTACTAAATATTTTTATTAATTTTGTATCTAACTAGTCAATTAAAGTGTAAGGAAACCGAATTCACACTTCTGCAGTTGACTTGGCCAACGTTAACAGTCCTAAGGGAGATTTGAAAGAGCTCACTTTAACATAAGAGAGATGTCCACTCGACACTGCCAAGTTTTATGCGAGTATTATATAATATAGCCGCGTATATCCTCTTTACGGTAAAATGATTAGCCGTGTGTCTCACCAGCAGCGATGTCCCGTACTGCGACTTAACACACTCAACAATAGATATAATTATTTGAGAGATAATGCGTTTGTCACCGTTATTGTTTTTTTCTTTTTAAACATTTTATTGAAACAAACAAATCATGCACAAAAAAATTTGATTATTGCAATATTTTATTTGTTTCCAATAACATAACTTTTGTTAATATAAACATATAAATTTAATCAACAAAGTCACGTTCAATCAAAAAGAATTTTGTTTAACTCAATTAAATGGATTTCTCAGTACACGTCAGTTTCGATAAATATTAACTTTTGGATTATTGATTTGACTATTTGAATAAAATCACAAAAAATATATTTTTTTGTACATACAAATTTTAATTATAAAATTTAATGAAAGATTCATAAATTAAAATTGTGTATTAACAGAAAAGTAACTTTACTATTAATTCTCATCAGTTCTATATATTCAGTATTAAAGAGAGATGTCTGTCGATTAATTGTTTCTACATCTAATAAAATTTTTTTTATTTCAGTAGAGAATTCTACAATTATGCCCTGTATGTTGTAATTTTATGATAAACATGATAATTATCCAATAATATTATATATTCATCAAACGTATACTTAATAAAATTCTGTAACATTCATATTTAAATCAGATCGTATAAGAGAAATATGAAAGAAATGAAAATAATAAAACAATGAAGTCATTTTGTACCAGTTAAAAATTGCTTTATGGTGAAGCAAAAACTTCGCGTTGTTAGCGAAGTCGTGCTTTTCTTAGAGTTCATAAATACTTCTCCACTGTCCATTTTTGCAGAGAGTAAATCTGTGAAATACCTGTGGCTTCCCCGAATTTTCGCGTGCATTCGCGATTGTCTGATATACTTCCGTACATCTAGTCGAAATCCTTGGCGTTATTTCAAGCGAAATGTCATACCTTAAAATGGCATTCCTCGCAACGAGACTAGAGCGCGTATAAATGGCACGAATACGTATATGTACGCATATCTATGTATATGCGGAAAATCGTTGAAATTCTCGGTTCCAAGCTCGATGTAATCCTATTAGAGTGTTGCACAGCTACGAAATTCGTCGTTCAAACGTGACACGTGATACGTATAAGTTAAGGCAAACTCCTAATCCTCAAGCGCAGTAAATACGCGCGGTAAGGCGTTCCTTGGACGGCACACTTACCGTGCAAGGAACAGAAATGAGTAATCCTCTCCAATATTCATGACGCTGAAACGTTTTCCATACGTTCTTAAAATATGTAAGGCTATAGGCAGAAATACACGGTTATAACTAAAATTGGTCATCTCGGTAAACAAAGTCTCTATAAATTCGCTCAAATCCAATTTCCGTGCTGTAGAAATAAAATACTGTATCTTATAATAATCGTCTCACGAATAAATATAGATAGATCACAAATGAGCAGTACTTTATGCAACGTACAGGGTGTGTTTCATAATTTCGGTAAAAATTAAAATTAAAGATCTTTCATGCTACCTCATCCGCTCGAAATAAATGTTTTCCGTCCTGACATTATGTCTCGCGACTTCAAAAAGATCATTATCTCTCAGATACATCTTTTGCAAACTTGTTCCAATAGATTTAATTAAGTGTGGCTGTCACTATGATTTTAGATCACTAATGTTGACGCTCTTTTTTACTGACTTTAATTAAGACGAGGTACATTATTACATTTATATATCTTTGCTTGCGTAGATGCAGAATTAATTTACTAACAGCTACTTTTAGATATTGTTATTTCAACGAATTCTTTTTTACTGACTTTAATTAAGACGAGGTACATTATTACATTTATATATCTTTTGCTTGCGTAGATGCAGAATTAATTTACTAACAGCTACTTTTAGATATTGTTATTTCAACGACGAAATTGATCAAAGTTAGGTTGCTTTATCATTAAGAGAAGATTTCACCATAGGATTTCAATTATTAATTTCTGACTATTAATTATAATAGTTCTGATTATTAATTAGTTTTATACATGTAGAGCCTTATGGTTACCTTATTTTTAAAATTAAAGAATTAAAAATCTTTATAATGTTCATATATTTTGTAACTTATGTCACATCTTCGATAGTATCTATTTCCCATGCAAAGTAAATGTTAGTCACACATACTTCGACCAGCGCTGGCATAAATCATTTTTATATCGAAACCAATAGTATTGGAACCTGAGGAATTGTAGCTGCTTCCAATAAGTTCCAATCCTTATTCAAAAAAGTGACACACGACACATTTTTAGTCATGTCGACTTAAACGACGCGAGTATATGCGATCACAAATCATCCATCCTCCTAACGCGGCAATTCTCCGACGTGTCGCATTTTTTCATAAGAGAAGGCTAAAGAGGCTACAACGGACGGGAAAGGTCAAGAAAGTCTCCGAGCGACTCAATGTACGGCGGAAAAGTTTTGATGTACGGCGCTGTTATACTACGAATCGTCTAAAGCAAATTAAGATTAATGCGGTCAGCCTTTCTCGCAGGTAGAATAGCTGGAAGTATCCAGGAAGAGAAACTGGGACGATAACATATTCGCCTTTCGGTGAAGGGTTGAAGCGCGTGGGAGACCGTATTTCATCGATATCGTACCCAACACCGTTTCGCCGAGTTCCGTGGAGATGAAAATGTGTAGGCGTAGTTTCGCACTTCCGCTTCCATGTATTGCGTTCTTTTTATGATCGGCAAATTTATAGCTGGGCAATTTCGGGACGTCGGTAAAAACAACGTGTCCCTGTCAACCGTTAAATACCTCGAGAAAAGATATAACAACAGAGAAAGATTGTGCTTACGTAATTTATGTAAAGGAACACTTTTAATAGTTATCGCGAGAAAGCGTCTTCGTATAGTAATACGAACAGGGTGCCAAGTATAATAATCATAATGCGACGAAGCAAAATTTATTAGCCGTTAATGTAACTTTCCGTTGCGGAGCAGCGAGGCCATATGCAACCCGAGAAAAAGTACCCCTGAAAGACGAGAACGTGGTAAATTGTCTCGAATTCAGGGAACCTCGGCCACCACCCACACGCTCGTACGCTCGTTAAAGCGGATCCTCCGAAAAAGCGGCATAAATCTGATCCCGGGGCACGGTTATCGCCAAGGTGTAATCTCACAGGCGCTTCTAGGTCACTGTCTGACGTTACATGTATGTGGAAAAAGTTTGTCCGATACAAAAACCAGCGGGAAGTCTGCCTGGTCGGGCGGCATAATTCTTCACGCGTCGTTAATTCATTTCATCTCGCGATTATATTTACGTTAATACGAAAGAACCACGATGTCTCGTCTTTTTATTATTACGCTCGTTTTTCGACCTACTCGGAATTCGATTAGTATAAAGTCGCAATTTTTCTAAACATATATAATTAATATTTTCAAAATTCCGCAAGAATCGCGTTCATTATAAATTCAAAGTAAAGTTCATGCTGAATTAAATTAAAATTATATATCCGGGGGACGACCGATAGAAGCTAATTATCTATTCCATCTCTCCGCCGCATTTCAGCAAAAATGAAGCATTGTTTCCGGAAGGCGCGGTTAAATCGAAATGATATTCCATACAAACGGGACATGGAACGGATATAAACGCCCACTTGCGCCGAATACATTTTGTCGATCTATATGCCAGTTGGCCAATATCCACGAATTTGTACATGCGTCTTTTTTCTATTCCACAAATCGACTGATCGCTTCATTTGATATATGACCCACATAGCAAAAGCATCGTAATTTTAATTACAGCGTAAAATATTTCGGAATATATTACAGATATTGCATACAACACATGTGACGTTTATTGCCTCGTTACAATTATGTCGATTACGAGAATATTAATTACGCTTAAATAAGCCGTCTGAAAATTCTATGAGTCACTTCTCCGTCTCATAAATATCGCTAATTACCTGAATATAAAATATTAACGGACCATTAAGAAATATTTCAATATAAATTCTGACAATATGTTCGCTCTTTACAACTGTCGCTATTGTAGCAATATATAGTTTTATCAAACAGAAAGCGATAAGTAAAATTCTTTCCAATTGAGGGCACTTCGTCTTCAACATTGTGATATTGTATCGATACAGAAGGCGAACTAGCATAATGCGAATTCCCAAGGTGAACACGTTTTTCGTGGAAATATTTCCGCATAAGCATAACTCATTAGGAGAAACATGAGCCGCGAATTGAAACGAATGACACATCATAGAAAGAATTGTTTGACCTATAGCCGTATTGGGAGCGATCGCCCATCAATCTTCTTCCCATTTCCAATATTGCTGAATTAATTTCGCGCACAGTCAGCCGCTACAGTTTATTATATGCTATGAAAACATTCCATTTCATTCGGTTTTAGTATTTTGACTCTTCTTTAGAACATCAAAATGTATATCTCTTCTATTTTTTTGTAATTTATATTTCTCTTTTCCCCACATTTTTTTTCAAAATTATTTATAATATCATAATTCAACATATTTATTATATGTATATTTGAAATTATATTTTTATATAAGATATCTATTGAAATTGAATTATAAACAGCTCAAATAAATTAACAAATTAAAATTAACAATAAACCTCCCCGGTCAAGAATAAATTGAGCAATAATGGTTGTTAAATATATCTATAAATTTATTATAATGATAACATTAATATACGGTACGTTTCGACTTCACAGAGTCCTCATCAACCGTAAAAAATTAAGGGGTTTTTTTACGGCTGATGAGGACTCTGTGAAGTCGAAACGTACCGTATATTAATGTTATCATTATAATAAATTTATAGATATATTTAACAACCATTATTGCTCAATTTATTCTTGACCGGGGAGGTTTATTGTTAATTTTAAGATATCTATATTATACATACTTGTGTAATATTTTATATTATTTTATAATATATAAAACATACACAAGACATTTTTTGATAAATACTTAGTTTGATGAAACATTAATTCAATTAATTTCTCTCTCTTTTTGTCATTGTTTTAATTTTCTCTTTTATAAAAATCAATATAAATTAAGTTCTGCCGACTTGTATTCAAGTTTATCCGCGACATCAAGTAAGAAGTGATTAAACTCTTAAATATCGTCAACGCACATTTATAAGCATTATCTAATTAATTAATTAGAACTAATGTTCGAGTCCGGTATTTCAATGCGGTTTACCAGCATAAACTCCAGTTAAAATGGAATATAGTCTCGCCTTATCGCCCGCATGTCCGCATAATTTAATTAAATGCAGCAGAGACAGATACTAATGGCATGCACAGGGATTATCCACAAACTTTCTTTGGAACGCGTCGCTTTGTGACGGGGGATAAATTCGAGTGCGGCAAGCAGGTGATTTGTATTCGACGCGAATGAAACGCTTCCGGTATCGTTACGCATCGTTGTTGGTGACGGTAAATGGCGTGCAATATCACAGTAGTATGCATACGAGACTAAATAAAATTGCCGTGGCAGAGAATGCTATCGAAGAACACCAGGCACGGAATACTCACGAGTATTGCTTCCTTCCGCAAAGTATTTCAACGACATGTGCTCCGGCAGGATGCACTCGCGTGCAGCATCCAAGCTAGAACACGCAGAAGCTTGAACTACGTGCGTGTTCTCTCATAATCTGCACGATGTAGAAATAAAAGAACAAAGATGGAATCGGGAGAAAGAGCGAGAAAAATGTGCTATTTACATATACATATGCAATATTATATTCTGAAATAAAATCTCTTTGAACATGCAGTAATACGTTCACGATTGACCTATATAAACACGTGTCATAACTGTAATATTTAATATTATATACTAAAGGTGAAGGTAAAAAAAAGAAAAAATAAAACTCGAAATAATGTAATTCGTAAAACAATTTGTGAAACAAAATCTATTGGAACGTGAAGATAAATTTTGGTACGAATGTATTAGTACGAATGCGATTTTTAAAATTCTTTTGTAGAGATATGTATACAGTTTAAACGACCAGAATAAATCAAATTTTTTAATTGAGGAAAAGAAAAAGGAAGACAGAGAGCGCGGTGTATCAGCGGGATGTTGGAGATTTCAGGTAGGTATATATAGTGACATACGGGCGCATTTATTGTCTGAACGCAACATTGTTATTACTCCGAAAAGTGGGCCAATGTTGCTCGGATTAAAATCGAACTGATTAAAGTCGAGCTCTCAGAAATTGAGTTTCATGATCCACTGACGGAAGCTTTACACTTTAATAAAGATTCTCTGCAAGTACATTATTTTCTTCATCATAACGCTGACGTATTATGTCGTCGTAAGATGCGTATACTTTGCAAACTACGGGAACGAGAGCTTAGTTACTGCCTTACAGTTTTATAGATCAATCCCTTTACTACCCCTTGACTTCCCCAGCACTTTGGTTGCAACAATGGCGTCGTAAGCCACAAAAGTTAATAAAATTAATTCATTTTACAAGAATATAAATTGAAACGGTGGCTAAGACAAGAATACACGAGCACTCAAAGGCTTAACATCGAGAAACGTATTTTGAAAAAAATTCAAAGTTTCTAATTTATCGTTTTTATAAAATGTATATAAGATAGGTAAATTATACGCTCCATTAGCAGGTAATGCTTGTAATTACGTCCAAGATCTATTTAAACAAGAAGTTCCAGAAAAATGACGATAGATAATTTGAAAATCTTAAACCTTGCATAATTACACTCAACTTCTGGCCATTGTTTTTAGAAGAATGGGAGTTGAGAAGATGCATTGCGCTCATCCTCTCTGTGTATGTATGTATAACGGCTTAATTATATTACAGTACCAATTTGCTGAAAAAAGAGAAGGAAATAATTTAATTATTCGGTTTGGAGAATAGCAATTTGTACCATAATGCATTCTCATGTTAGGATAAATGCTGTAGGAGTGGTGGACCGCAATATGTATTATTTGTGTGCATCTTATAAAACATTAATCGTCATTAATATATATATATATAAATCGTGATAATGTAATTTTCAAACTAAATTGTTGGATTTGCGAAGTTTACAATATAAAACATCAAGTGACAATTGAAAACACTTTTCAAAATTTTCTATAATCCTATTTTGTGATAAAACAAAAATCTATAAATATTTATTAATAATTCCAAAATATCTTCTGCACATATACAATATATATTATTTCTCTGTAAATACAACTAGATTCCTGACATACAGAGAAATTATCCTACGATAAATATTCCTTAACATTATTGCATTTCTGAATAAACAATGGATTAAATATACGTCAAAGAAAACAATATCACCGTATTAAATTAAAGAGATTATTCAGCATAATAATTAGTTCATAAAGGAATATACGCAGCCATAAATATCAAAGAGTAATTAGACTTATACTCATCCATATGCATGATTTCACCGTCGTCATATTGTGGAACTTTATATTATCCACCGTTCCCGTTAGACCGCAGAAAAGTTGAAATGTTTTACATCGAAATGGACTACCGGTGTGTAACTTCGACGCATCACATATCTGATTGAAAATTCCAAAGTTGCAAAATTAGCGCTACGAGTTTGTTCATTAAACATTACAATTTGCGGCACAGATGACTAAGTTACCAATGTCCATCGAAAGTGTCCACCTCGCAGACTCATTGGTCCTTACATTCATCGTACATTCGGAACTAACTAAAAACGCATATAGTATTATGATAAAAAATAATCTCATCATAAGTTTCGCGCGTGATTCAGTTTCAATCTCTATTTGAAAGTGTGATTAATTATACATTCGTATTTTCGTAATTGATTCAATCTAATTCGCATTTCGATAACTCCAATTCGACGAATTATTGTTTCAAGACAAAAATTTAAATAAAACTTAAATTTTTATTTATCTTAAATTCTTATATAGATGAAATCTTATTTTGATAATTAAAATATAATTTTCTCGTCTTATGATTGCCTGTAACAAGTTTTGTATTGTAATTAGATAATATTATATATTCATATCTCATTATATCAATTGTATATTTATACGTATAATTATATATTATTAATCAGGTAAATCATTAGGTAAATCAACGATTCAGTTGTAACCTCACCTTCTCTGCGTGCTTGAGTGCTTATTACTTGTAATATATAGTTACTACTTTTTGCATGTTGTTTATTAACATTTAATAAAGCTGTTATTATTGTTGTTATTATTATTATTATTATTATTTATTGAATTTGTATCGCATCAATCGGAGCTGTACATTTTTGTTAAATATTGAATACACAAATGTTGTAATAATTTTTGGACCATCAATAATTTCTACAATCGACTACTTCTCTTTAAAAGCACAAAGCACGGAAAAGTTTATTCTGCACTCCTACCTAATCTTCCCGAGAGAAATCGCCCCGTTTCTTTCATCGCTATAAATCTCCCCCGCGAAATGGTGAAAAATTACCCTCATTCTTATTCACGAGAACCACTTTGCAGACTAATGATTCCGTAACCGGTTAGGCGGATCAAAAATGTGAAATAAACTTGTGTACTGGTAGGTGCAATAAAATGTAAATTCGTACGACTATTTGCAACCAGCATTCCTAACGTGTTGTCTATCTCGTTTCTTTATGAAGTTAACCCCAATTTCTAAATCGAAGTCTCGTAATATTAATGTAATAATAAATCATTTATTCTATGAGTTAAATGATACGCACACAAATATTCTTTGTTAATTAAATAATTTAACTGCATAAAATTGCATGTTTTACAAAGAATGGATAGATGAAAAACAGAATAATAAACTACTCTTTAGTAAAATTATTTAAAAAATATATATTCTACATAAAGATACGTATGTATACAATAAGATTTTATGATATCTGACTTTAAAGATTTACAGTTGAGATAAGAGTCGAATTTGATTCTGAAAGTTATTTTAACCGAGATAACCAAATCCCTACATTTTCCATTGGCTCAAGATGTCTAAAATTGAGAATATAAAACGATTATTATGTGTGAATAAAGTTAAACAGTAGTATCCGCTGCATGATATTAATTGTAATTTTACAGATTTGTTTTAATGTGTCAATTTTTCTTATTTCAGATTCTATTGGGACCTCTGCATGCTCCTCCTACTGGTAGCTAATCTGATAATTCTGCCAGTCGCCATTAGTTTTTTCAATGACGACCTAAGCACTAGATGGATAGCCTTCAACTGCCTTTCCGACACGATATTCCTTATAGACATCGTCGTCAACTTCAGGACGGGTGAGTGTCATTCGATCGATCAATTTGCTTGTTATTAATTCCCCATTATAATAAATTCTCGTTTCTTAATTGGAATCCGTGATAAAAGACTTTAAATTTGCAAACATGTACCGTTGAGAAATCCAGTTCTAATCTCTCATATCAACAGAATTTGTGCAAGAACATCTGCGTTGTTGCAGTAATAGCTAACGATATTAGTAACGTCTTTTGAAACTTTCATGTAATACCATTAGGTGTTGCTTATTCCATAGTATCTTCGCGAACATGCAAAATTCCATTTGACATTGTGCTTTGCATCGTTTCCTCGCAATAATCGACGTAAATTATGATATGTTGATAGCGTCTACGTACATCAAAATATTTTGCAAAAACTCTTCTTTTATACTACATACACATAATAAAACTTCTCAAGATTCAATACAAAGACATATTTAAAAATTGAAGCTCAAGTAAAAAATATTTAAAGAAATACATCAATCAGAATTTTCTCATCACACAAAAATTCTTTTAAGATTATTTTTCAATACTTTGACTTGTATGTGCATTTAGAAATGCAAATTTTGAAAATTGCAAATTTCAATGTCAACATTAAGTCATTTTCTCTTCTCTAAGGACAATACCAACGAAATTTTTTCTATAAGAATTTCAATTTTTTATATTCGAAATTTTAAGAAGAGTCTACCACTTTGAAACTTTTTCTTTCACGCGACTCGTTCTTGTTACGTTCCCAAATATAAGATACTGGCGAAAACAGATGCAATGCAAGATGGATCATCTATTTGCGGTCTTGCTGGTCCTAACAATACACAATGATAGTATTGTTAGGGGAAGAGAATACTCCTAACTCCTTGACATTTCGTTATTACCAAGGAATTAATTTGAAACGTGTTTGAATCGGTTTCGTAAACGCGGAATTAGGTCACGAACTGCGACCGATGAAAATCATTATATTGTATTGCATATCGCTTTGTGTCGATTCGCGATAATTAAAAATTTCTAAGTCGCTTTATTCCCACGTCCGGCGCGTTCAAATATTTTAGCACGGGACGATAATATTCTTAATAATTACTTCTTTTTCCTTTTACTCACCGCTATAAAGGATTCAATGATTGTTCTGTCCAATTGTTAAATTACGTATTATATATATATAATGAGTGCATCAGATGCGCGGGAACGGCAACATGACAAACCGTCGAATCGATGGCAAGTCGCCAGAGCGTGAGGTAACAGCATTAGCGTTTTTCCGGCAGCTTGAGCTTCGCAGGCTTTGGAAAATTATTGACGTGGAAAATACTGGAGTAAAATTCTTTCGTTGCAGGTATAATGCAGCAGGATAATGCCGAACAGGTGATATTGGATCCGAAGCTAATCGCGAAACACTACCTCAGGACTTGGTTCTTTCTCGACCTCATCTCCTCTATACCATTAGATTACATTTTCCTCATATTTAATCAAGTAAGTATGTCTACATCGTCCTACGCAGCCTTACATATTCCTTGTTAAATCGTAAGTTATTAACTCGCTATACTTTATGTCTATGAAGAATCATCAAAATAATTTTCTATCTTCTCTTATCAAATAACGAATAAATAATACATTTTTATACACGTGTAACATTTTTCACGATACATATACAGTTAATGTAAAGAAAAACTTGTATTTTTTATATAATTTCTTTGAAATAATATGCTAATTATAAAATTAAAAAGAGAGAGAAATGAAATAATAAAATTTTAAAGACCTAAAAATACAATAATATTATTATATATAAAATAGATATCCATAAAATAGAAATTTCTTATAACATATATATTATTATATAGTGTACAGATATAGATTATAGAATTAATAAGAAAATCTAATTATTCGATAGGGAATTTCGAAATTCAAAATTATATATGTGTGAGTGTGGTATATATAGGCAAAGTGAGCAATAAACAGCGCGGTAATTTAAGCGCAAATTCTAATTTTTGTAATTTAAGCACAAAGAATTTGCAAAAATTTGCGATAAACAGCGCGGTAATTTAAGCACAAATTCTAGTTTTTAAAAATTCTAATTTTTGTAATTTAAGCGCAAAAAATTTACAATAAACAGCACGATAATTTAAGCACAAATTCTAATTTTTGTAATTTAAGCGCAAAGAATTTGCAAAAATTTGCAATAAACAGCACGGTAATTTAAGCGCAAATTTGAGTTTTTGCAAATTCTAGTTTTTGTAATTTAAGCACAAAGAATTTGTTCTTAAATTACCGCGCTGTTTATTGCTCTCATTGTCCGTATATTACATATATAATTTAGAATTTGATAAATCACGAAACGATTTTCTGAATAATTTTCTGAACGATTTTCTAAATAACTTTGGATATTTGCACACACTTATTGACTGACACTCGAAGAGTCAAATATTACAGTAACAAAGAAATTCGCAAGTTTCAGGACTTCAGCGAGTCCTTCCAGATCCTGCATGCTGGACGTGCTCTCAGGATCCTCAGGCTTGCAAAACTGTTGTCACTCGTTAGGTTACTACGTTTGTCAAGACTGGTGCGGTATGTCTCGCAATGGGAAGAGGTCTATGTGAGTGTTCCGCTACTTACCATATACAGCACTGTTCTTATTTTGTAAACATACGATATGTGTAGTTCGTGTATAATTTACGTATATAGAAAAAGAGAAAAGGAGAAGCGTTTGGTGACCTTCAACGGATTCAGGAAGCTGACAAACGATCTTCCCTCCTACGAAACTACTGCTTTTCCTGTAGACAATGATACTTCATGAGTTAATTAATATCGATTGTCAGTTTTTTGAATCTGTCAATTGCAGAAATCACCTTCCGCGAGATATTAAATTATGTCTATGCCTGTGATATATGGTCGCTGTAGAGAATCGGAGGAGGTAAAGGCAACAAGTCAGCCCACTTTCGTACCCTTACCGTAAATATTTCGTATGTAACCGCAGATGACTTATTGAGTCTTGCTAACGAAGTTCTCACGTCAGTGGTGGATTCTATCTGACAGGTAATCTTTTTTACGAAGTTTTCTTAAATTTGCACTCGTTAACAGAGAATTTCATTCTCACTATGTGCAAAGAGTCTCCCTTTGTCATAAGATTTTCATCAATAACATTCAGTCGATCGAATATGTATGTACAAACCTTTTCTAGGTGTATGCGGCGAAAATAGGACTCTTAACAAAATTATATATATTTTCATCGTTGTCGCTAATGTCTCGGTCCACCACTGCGGGGAATTTTTTCAAACTGCAGCCTCTCAGATGATTAGATTATGTTTCGCTTTCCGTTGCTGAACATCTAATAAGTGTCCCCACGGCTCTACTCAGTATATCCCGTGATACCCCCGAAACTTCCACTCTACAAGAAAGTCTCCAATCCTTCCGTCTATCTTTCTCTCTCACGGTAATAATAATCGTTAATTAGAATCAGCTGTTCTCCCTTTCTCGATTACCTCGCCGCACCGAGAGGAGCATAAAACAGATAATAGCCGTAACAATAGGTAATACCTTCAACAAACAATTCGCGGACACAAGCGGAGAGATAGCGTGACGAAAAAGCAAATAGAGGAAAGAGGATACACGTGCACGCGATTGCGTGTTCCGCAGAATCATCGCTAATACACCGTGAAACTCGATACAAAGAGAATCTCGTGACACAATACGACAACATTTTATTATATTTTTCATTGTCGTTTTCGATGCACCAATAATTGTTGTTTGCTATTCGTATCTTACTCGTTACTTTTTGCTCTCGTTTTAACGCACATGTCGATTTTGTGCACGTGATGTAAATGGTACGACGATTCGTCGACGGGTAAGTAACTGCCCAAACAAGTGTATATATTCGATAATCGAAGCAATGCGTGAACGTATTGCCCATCCCTTCCATTCGATCAGAGAATCATTTCAAAAGATAAAAAATAAAGAACAGAATATAAATAACAGAAGGTAAAAAGAATAAACTGGTGTTTATAAATGTTTTATAAAAATTTCTATTTTATAAATTCGCGCGTCTCTATATTTCTCACTTTACTACAAATATATCTCGCTATTTCTTCACTAAATGTTTACAAATTTAAACAAAATACTGCGAAATGGTTGTTGCATCCACAGAAAAATAGAAAGAATGTGAAATATAAGAAAAAGAATCAAATAACGATAATATTCGTGTTGTACATGTGTATATATTATTTCGCCAGGTCAATTATACGGCGAATGAACTGCAAGTGCATTACTTGTTTGAGTGGGTTAATTGGATTGAGAAATTATTGCTACCTTTCGGTGCTTCCGCACGTCGGCGATATTGTGTTTACGTGGGATAACGTTTTTTGTGTTACGTTATTTGTGCTCGCGCTGTTAGCGTAAAATCGTGGCACAGCGAAGAGACCAACGAATCAATCAGGCTTTTCGTCCAATCGAGATAGCAGTCTGTCATTCGCTGAAAATCTTGTTACGCTTGCCTTGAAACGTTACTATTGCCTCCCTCTGCTTTTTCCTCTCTGTTCTGTTCTGTTGTATAAACTAGATACTTATACGTTGAGAAAAAGAATGTATGCGCGAGGGAAAGCTGCGTTCCAAATTAACTATAGTTTGTCAAATAACAGCGGAAAAATGCGCGAGGCAAACGTACCGACCATAATGCGATCGAACCATAATACACGTCTTATAAGTTAGCGAAACAAAGTGAGCGGAATCGATTCTAACCAACTTTTTTATTTGTTGCTCATTTGTTGCTCAAAAGTTGCCAAAGAAAAAAATTTGTTGCTCTGTCGGTTTTTTTTTTAAATGATGTTACGCTAAATGAAGATTAAGTTAGCGGAACAATATACTTATAACAATGCCAATCGATGCAAAAATAACGTAGGAATTTGTTGCTAATTTGTTGCTGTCAAAATATCAATATTTTGAATATATTACATACTAAAAAATTGTAAATAACAACGAGAAACCTCAACGTGCTGGCGGAACAAGAGTAAAGTACCAGTAAAATTTGTTACACTGGCTTAAAATTGATACTGGGATGTCGTCTGCATTAGTTGCTCTCGAAATATGCAATTTACGAATTTGTTGCTTGCAAAATTAGTATAAACAACCACGAAAAACCTCAGCGTGCTGGCGGTACAAGAGTAAAGTGCCAGTAAAATTTGTTACGCTGGCTTAAAATTGATACTGAAATGTCGTCTGCATTAGTTGCTCTCGAAATATGCAATTTACGAATTTGTTGCTTGCAAAATTAGTATAAACAACCACGAAAAACCTCAGCGTGCTAGTGCTGGCGGAACAAATGTAAAGTACTAGTAAAACATTTGTTGGTTGTTTAAAATTGTTACTGAAAAGAACTTTGATGATCGGTTAATGAATCTTATACACTTATTAGAGCACAGCCTGGGGATTGGCTAAGAGAAACTGTTAATTTTTGGTTTCTTATGTAAATAAAAAGTTAAAGTATGGTGAATGTCCCAATTTCTACTCAAGTTTCTATTTCTACTCACTACGAACATGTCTTATTAATATAAACATTCTATTGATAGAATATTATAAATAATTTAAAATTAACCTTTCTACAATTTATTCTATAAATAGAATATTTATATTAATAAGACGTGTTCATAGTGAGTAGAAATAGGAACTTGAGTAGAAATCGGGACATTCACCTTAATGATATTTTCTGATGGTATATTGCTTCTACATTATTTTTGTACCAAAAACCTGCGAGAAGCAAGTACTTGATCTGAACTTGATTTGGAATGATGGCTGTTCCAGGATAGGAGATAAATAGATGTGAAAATCTCAGCCTGAAGTTAAAAGATTATTTTTAATTTTTTATACAATATATATTTTAATAATTGCGGATCTATTGTATATGTGTCAGGTTTCGTTTGTTCTTTTTCTTTTAAGTCATCGTATTGGATCCATGTCTTATTTGGTCGAAGACATATTGTTGTGAAATGTCCTAATTGTTGGTTTGATGTTCGGGTATGATGTGGTCCTTTATAATCTATAACTGCAAAAAATGTGTACTTTGTTTTCCGATTTTTTATTCTTATTTCAAATTGTGTTGGTAATTCTTTTAACATAAAATATTTTTCTTTTCCTTCTTTATTGTACATTTCTATGAAAATCAGTGGACCTAAAAAGATATAAAAATATAAAATCTTAGTAATTTAAATTAAGTATTTAATGTTTATCTTTATGTTCGCTGAATACATATATAATACTGATAAAATTGTTAATGTAGCATTTACCAGCTGCTACAACTTCAGCTGTAGTGGTCGTAGAACATGTTTGACACATTTTCGGTGTTATTGTTAAGTAATCCTTAATTATTATATCAAATGAAGTTTTCGTTAAGTTTGTATTTTCTAATAGTAGAACATTCATCGTTTTTCGATGTTTTATGCAACCTTTTGAGCAGTATACTTCGTGCTCAATGCTTGGGCAGTTAATTAATGTTTTACTTGTTACGTATGCTACGCTACTGTAACAATTAACAAGATTTACATTTCCTTTAATACTTGTACCGAAGATGTCACATAATATGTCAGCACGTAGGCGATAGGTTTTTGTTGTAATACCT